>NW_010921916.1:0-3788 GCF_000633955.1 Camelina sativa
CTTTGTTTTCCACGCAATAGGAGACCCACCTAGAAGTATAACATAGCTAGACAACGAGCGATGAGTAAGAGGACAAGTCTGGTAGTCAGCATCACAATAGGCAGAGAGTGTAAGATCAGTATTAGCAGTCAACAAAATCCCTTGTCCAGGACAGCCTTTAAGATAATGAACCACCCAAAGTGCTGCTTCCCAATGCTTGACCTGCAGTTGCTTGAGAAAGTGTGCAAGAGTATGAATAACATAAGTAAGATCAGGACGTGTAACCGTGAGATACACTAAGCGTCCGACAAGACGATGATATCGCCCTGGATCAGCATAAGAACCTTCTTCAATGACTTGCAACCGATGATTCTCTTCCATTGGAGTCGCAAATGGCTGAGAGGCTATCAATCCACATTCGTCAATAATATCCAAAGTATATTTGTGTTGAGACAAATAGATACCTTGCGGAGATCTTGCAACCTCGATACCCAGAAAGTATTTGAGATGACCCAAATCTTTCATTTTAAAACATTCACTTAAATTCTCCTTAAACTGAGAAATAGTTCTCGAATCATTACCACCAATCAACAGATCATCAACATAGACCAAAACGTATAGCCTCATATCTCCACGTTCTAAGTAAAATAATGAGTAATCAGGATATGTCGGAACAAAACCATACTCGAATAAAGCATTTGTTAGTTTGGCAAACCAACAACGCGGTGCCTGGCGCAATCCGTACAAAGACTTGCGAAGGCGTAAAACTTTATTTGGACCCGATCCTCGATAACCTAGAGGTAATGTCATGTAGACCTCTTCCTCTAAGTCACCATGAAAAAATGCATTGTGAACATTCATTTGATGCACCTCCCAATTCTTTGCAGCCACCACTTTAAGAAACATTCGAATCGTAGTCATCTTGGCAACATGAGCAAAAGTTTCTTCATAATCTTTCCCTGCAATTTGTCGATCTCCTCGAATAATTAGACGTGCTTTATAGCGTTCGATAGAACCATCAGAACGATGCTTAATGGTGTAAACCCAACGACACCCAAGTGCTTTCTTTCCCGGGGGAAGATCGGTTTCATACCATGTATTAAGCAATTCAATAGCATCAACCTCAAAACCCATTGCCTCACACCAAACCTTTATTTGAACAGCTTCAACGTATGTCTTTAGTGCCACTACAGCAGTAACTGCCGCAAGAAAACCCCTGTGCTTATCCAAAAAACGATCACATGTAACATAATTCGAAATCGGATAGAGGACCGTACTTGGAGAGGAAGATGCTGAAGTGGGAGTGCGTGGTGAGGGGTCAGTTATACATTGCGTTGTGTTCAGGATATAGTCATTCAACTTCACTGGAGGTTGCTTACGACGTTTGCCAATTCCCAATTCTGGTTGAACATCAAAAACCAACACAGGTTGGTTAATCTCCCCCTGAGATCGATCATTCTCCCCCGTAGATCGATCAGTCTCCCCCTTAGATTGATCAGTCTCCCCCTTAGATTGATCAGTCTCTCCCTGAGATCGATCAGTCTCCCCCTTAGATCGATCAGTCTCTGTAGGCAATGGTAAAGTTGGAACCACGGGTGGAACGACCGATCGGGGTGTGAGATCGGTCGGTCCATCATCTTCTGTACTTTTATCAACAAGCAACAAATCCTGCGGAGGTTCGATCCGACATGAGAATCGATCGATCCTTCCTTGTCAAAACTCACAAAATCATCTTCACGCACGTCCTCTGTCACTGTGGCATGTGACGGAGCTGTAGGTGAGTCTCTTGATACTGCAAATGGAAATACATGTTCATGGAAAATAACGTCGCGAGATACAAAATATTCCTCCTTCTCGATATCAAAGACTCGCCATCCTTTCTGACCATACGGATACCCCACAAACACACACTTGCGACCCCGTTCTCCAAACTTATCCTTATCACGTGACTTGTTATGAGCAAAACATAAGCATCCAAACACCTTGAGATGATCAAACAGAGGTGTCGATCCATATAGTAATTCATAAGGTGTTTTCCCATGAAGGATAGTAGATGGCGTTTGATTGATCAAGTGTGCAGCCGTCATAACACATTCTCCCCAAAATCAAATTGGTAAGCTTGCTTGAAACATGAGAGATCGAGACACGTTCAAGATATGACGGTGCTTGCGCTCGACACATCCATTTTGCTGAGGCGTATAAACACAAGATGTTTGGTGAAAAATTCCTTCATGCTCAAAAAATCCCCTTAAGCACATAAATTCAGATACATTGTCACTCCGCACAACACATACCGTTTTGTCAAATTGTCTAGCAACCATTGCACAAAATTTCTTAATGGAATCGCCCACTTCTCGTTTTTTGTGAAGAAGATAAATCCAAACAGCTCGGGAGAAGTCATCCACGATAGTAAGGAAATATGCAGCGCCCGAAGAAGAAAGAGTACGATAAGGGCCCCAAACATCACAATGAATCAAATCGAATAACTCAGCAGCTTTATTAGAACTTTCATGAAAACAATCACGAGTTTGTTTAGCTCGAAAACATACGTCACAAATAACTTTTGACTCTGCAGTTTATCCAACATCAACAGACCCCGACAAAAAAGATAAAACCCTACTAGATGGATGTCCTAAACGGCGATGCCATAAGTCTTTTGCTCCTAAACTGGATGCTGCCTGAGCTTGAGTCCCCATAACACCATGCAAAACATAGACCCCTCTGCACTCTTCACCACCAATCAGCATCTTCGAAGTACGGATTGACAAATTGTCAAAAAAATCTTGCTTAGTTGTGTTGACAAATTGTCGAACCGCACTCCACTGGTCATCCGTCAATTGTGGGAAAGCACTCCGATCAAGCTCCACTTTCATTGTCCCAACATGAGCTGCTTGAACAGCATTCGAATGTGGTGCTTGTGTGGCATTCACACGACCTCCATTGCCTCTTCCGCGGCCAGAGCCTCCAAACGCTCCACCACCACGACCAAACCTCCCATGAGCCCCACCTCCTCTACCACGGTCACCAAATTCACGCCCTCTCTCTCCCCACCATTCGGATAACCTTTCAACTGGAAACAATCGGCTGATGCATGCCCATACTTCCCACAATGAGTGCATGTTACATCTTTTTCACGAAAAGGTTCATGGTAAGTACGACTGCCATGTGGTCCAGCGGCCACCGAGAACCCGACAACATCTGCGGTGCTTGTCTCCCTATTTCGTATCAACATTTGTTGTCTCTCCTCCCGGATGATACGTTGATAAACTTGAGAAAGCTTAGGTAGAGGGTCTAAGCTCGTAATTGTAGAACGTACTGTTCCAAAGCGAGCATCATCCAAGCCGTTGAGAAACGTGTTAAGTCTCTCTTCATCTCGATCTTCTTCCAGTTGAGCAGCCAATTCCCCACATGTACACGTCCGAATTGGTTTATATATTGCCAATTCATCCCACATCTTTTTGAGCTTCCCAAAATATACCATTACGGTATCCCCTCCTTGTCGACAATTCGCCAAGGCTGCCTGAATTTCACCTATCCGTGGTCCGCTTCCTGCAGAAAACTGCAGTTTCAAGTCATCCCAAAGAACCTTTGCTTCATCAACCATGGAAACAGAGGTTCTAAGAGTGGGTTCAATAGTATTCATGAGCCACGGCACCACCATTGAGTTTACGACCTCCCATTGCTCTATCTCCTCTTTCGTCAACGGCTTGGTGAAAGAGCCATCGATGAATCCCAACTTTCTCTTTGTCCGCATGGCGTTCCGCACATGCTTGGACCAATCTTCATAGTTCTCTCCCCTTAGTTGCACC
>NW_010921916.1:5182-15186 GCF_000633955.1 Camelina sativa
GCATCAAGTGTACCTAGAAAATAAAAGAACCTACGCCACAGTTTTGTGAAACTGAATTTGATTTGCGAAAACGAACGGAGTATGTTGAGTTTTACCGGTCTGAACTCGTAACGAACCGAGAATCAAAGTGAATAACAAAAGGTTACTGATCGGTTTATGCCTTTGAACCGAAATCGAACTGAATAAGTTTGCCCTAGGCGAAGTTTCGTACTCTATCTCTCCCCATCACCATCAGATAAGAAAATACAACACAATGATCATGGAAAGAGGAGAAATATCAGATTCTATCCCAACTGATCTCATTATCGAGATACTCTCGAGGTTACCGTCAAGTTCAGTCGCGAGGTTTCGTCCATATTTCAAGAACTTGTTCCTGACAAGATCCTCGACTCGTGCACTTCTCTTGATTGGGATCCAACGTTTCCGTACGTTGAGTTTCTTCTCGTCGCCTCATCCTGACTATCCATATGAAAAGTCTTCACTTGTCGTAGCCCCTGATTTTCATATGAAGTTTTCTGATAATATGCTGGCAAACTTTCGTTGCGTTACCTCTGGCTTGATATATTTTTCTAGTATGCGGATCTTAAAAGGAGAGGACAAGGATGAAGTACATGTGCTGTGATATGTAACCCTATCACGGGACAGTATGCCATCTTACCTGTCCTGATGAGGAACCGAAAGACTTTCAGTTATTCAGGGTATGATCCGATCGATAAGCAATTCAAGGCGTTGGCGTTCATTGCTTTATCTATCTTGTCCCTTTACCCATCATCCTTCTTCTGAAGGGATTTGCATCAATGGAGTTTTGTATTACTACGCTCTCCAACTTGAAAATCGTGACGATATGATTGTTTGCTTTGATGTTAGGACTGAGAAATTCAAATTTATTGATGCAAACTTTGTTCGCGATCAAATACATGATAATATTAACCTGAATTTGATAAACTATAAGGGTAAATTAGGTATGGTTTATTGGCCGTGTCGTCGTATGCTTTCTGGTGAAGCTGGTACAAGGTTTGACCTTGAGTTGCTTATGTGGGTTCTAGAGGATGTTGAGAAAAATGAATGGTCAAAATATGTCTATATTTTGCGAGAGAATAAATTCTTTAATAAAGACTACTATGGTTTAATCGTTGGAGTGACTGCTACAGGTGAAATTGGTTTTTCTAAGACGAATACATCTAGACCGTTTTATATTTACTACTTCAATCCCGAAAGGAACACCCACCAAATTGTTGAAATTCAAGGCTTAGAGGATAGTATAGTTTTCTATTGAAGACTATGTAGAAGATCTTAATGTTAACGATGCAAAGGAACTCATGTCAAGCTCACTAAACCGAGGCCTAGATATTATCAGAAAAAGGCCTATAACCACAACGCCGTCTACTCCATCTGTGAAGAATTAGCATCCGACAGTACAATGGTGAAGAATACGCAGCCCACAATCCTCCTAGAGTGAGGACATGTGTCGATCTGTTGTTGGCTAATCTGATCATGGAAGCCAAAATAGTCTACCTATTGTGTTTGTGAGTGTGACTCTTCATTTACAGGTTTTCGTGTGGGTTTTCTCATTTACGTTGGCTTAGCATTTTGTTCTCTCTGGTAACATTACTTTGGAGTTAGAGCAATCTAAGGTTTTATTAATAAAATTCTTTTTTTTTGTTCGTAATGTCAATATTTACAAGTTCTTTTAAAATCTCTCTAGTCTCTATCGTATATTTCTTTGCTATGACTTTGAAATTACTAAATTACCAGAAAAAAAAAAACTCATATCCAAAAACACTAGTTAATATAAAACAAGAAGAAATTCAAGATCAAGATAAAATAATATGTATCATTACAGGATGACCTTATACCATACTGACGCTCCTGAGACAAACAATAAACACACAAAATAATGGAAGAAAAAGAACAAAACACACAGCATCATTTGAAAATTAAGTTTTATTTACTTCGCATTAATGAGTCACTCTTGAACAGAGCTGAAGCGCTTAGAAGTCAGATCAAAACCAAATACCCTAATCTCACTCACTCGTTTCTTGATGCCACAAAGATCTAATATGGCAAGGTAAAACATAAACAGAACTAGCTACTTACATCTTCATATCTCTTTCTTACTCCCATATCCTGAAAGGCTGAAACATATCATACTTTTCTTTTACAGGACATTGGTCACGCGGTTCTTGGGGCATATTCCCGAACACTCGCGAATCTAGCATTCCAGATTCTTTCAAGAATGCGAGAAATCTTGAAAGAAGATTCTTTAAGCAACCCCAACTCTCCAGCTCCACCGAGTTGCTTCCTTGGCTCCCGTGACCCTTACAAAACACCTAAGAGGCCTTTGCTTTCGTCCCGTGTAAGACATTCTTTAACAGAAGACATGAACAAAGCTGATGGGACAGAGACTGGTTTAGATTTTTTTGTTTGCAGATGGTAAGGCCATTTGAGTCAATACAACTCCAAGTAGAAGCAATAGACTCTGGTGTCTTAGTAAAGTGCCTTTTGATGCTTCTCCTTGATTTAGAAGGTCTCCATAGTTTGATGCATGCCACCTGAAGCTTCTCCTTTACTTTTTAGGGTTTTAAATTATGAAGCCTGAAATATTGTAAATGTATTAACAACATGCAGTTGAAGTATTATTAATACATGCAATTTTGTTCATAACCGCACGGTAAAAAAAGTGAGTTTTTGTAACTTTGGATCCTCTGAAAAAGAACAAGAAAAACTGATCGCACTTCATGCTAAGTAGCTAGTGACATCCAATTTATCACGCTTTGTGACTCTCCTCTGGATATTTTTACCAAAAACTACCTTACGCCCACTTCCCGTGAAGTCACCAGCAACAACAAGCCTGAAAGTGCAAGCAAACTTTATTCTGAAAAGACTTTTTGTGGCTTTCCTGGATGGGACAAGTTATACTTACGACAAGTCGACAACACACAAATAGGAGAGGGTGACCACGAATGTTTTAGCATTTGCAACTACAAAGGTCAAAGAGATCCTGACTTTTGAAAAAAACGAAATTATTTTAAGAAAATATTTAATATACATATAAATTCAGATCTATATGTTGATATTATTCCTGTTTTATAAAAAGTGTTATATTTTGACATGTTTCACACACATTATAAATAGTTTGAGACATCCCTAATTAGACATATTTAAACATGAAAATTAGTTTTTTTATGGCACATGAATGAATGTTCGTTTATTATGTAACAAACCATTAGTAATTAAGCTAGTAAGCAAATAAGTAAACACTACATAAAATTGATTTTTTTTTTGTCGATAAAAGATTAGCTCATACGAGTCATGTGACACTCCGATTTCAGAGACTTGTGGAGAGGTTTAAAAGAATTGATCTGGCCACCTATGTCACCAAAGTGCACTTATCTTTTCGGTCAAGGGTCCTGAGAGAACTTTAAAGTTGAGCGTGCTTGAGCTGGAGTAGTTTTAAAATGGGTGACCTTCCGGGAAGTGACTGTCGGAACAGTGCGAGTGAGGACAAAACACAAGGAAAGATCATGTGGTGATTTGTAGGGATGGTAACAATTCTTTATAGCCTCCCGGACATAGCAAACTGACCGTCGGATATGAATGGGTTCACGGGCCTAGTGAGAGGATGTGAGGCCCATTAAGGAAGGTGGACTCATGGACTGGAATAGGATATGAGACCCACTAAGAGGTGGCGGTCGGGGCGTTACAAGTCAATTGGGTTGGAAAAATTGAATATATTATATCAATTAAATTATATCACAAAAATAAGTGATTTTATTTTAAATTACTCATTTATAAGTGAAGCAAATATATGACTTAGCATCAATTCTATTAATTGCTGTTATAATTATCTAATGACATTATTTATTTAAAAGTGATTCAATTTTAATGATTTAAGGAGCTACATAGATTTAATAGCAGTTATTAGTTTCATTCATAATTTGAAGATATAATTCTCAAAGCTACTATTGGATCTCTTATTTACAATATTTTATAATTTATAAATTATGGCCTTACCATATACATTTCGTACTTTTTCATTTTATGCTTTAAATTTTTGAATGGTTAGCTTCACTGTAAATAATAAATATATAACTAATAAAATCACTCTTTTCTTAAAATAAAGAAACTCATTTTTTGCCAACTTAATAAAATTATTCAAGATTAAAAAATATGATTTCAAAACTGTATTTGGATCACATTATATACCAGTCTCTCATGTAATATTTAATTTCTAGTATATATGTTTGAAATTTTTTTAAGAGAAATATATTAATTCTATTTTGTAAATGCATTTAGTAATATGATCACCTGTCAAACGAAAAGCAGTATAAGGCACAGTGAGATTTCTATTTTCAAATTTTTTCCTGATACTGCAAGTGGGTAGAAAGAAAATAGAGATTAGCTGTTAATTACAACTAATTTACTCTTCATAATTAGATGGTAATTTTTTTTAAAAAAATGCAATATATATTTTAATCCTAATAACCGAAAAAAATGCAACAGAAAGCTCTCTAAAATAATGATTATCATAGCTTACACATGTAATTCATTTGTGAGCTTTTATATGTAGCTATGATTTTTACATTTACATTGCAGATTTTTCTTGAATATATAGTATTATATTCTAAAACAAAGTGCAAATTTTTAAAATTTCATAGTTTGTAAACAAAGCTTGGAACCACCTTTTTTAAAGCAAAATGAGAGAGTATAATAGACGAAGATAGCCTATTCTTAGTAAAAAAAAGCAAAACCTTAAAATTGAATTTTGAAGTAAACAAAAAAAGCTATAATTAGTGGCCCTCTCAATTAATAAAATACAAAACAAATCTTTATTGCTATATCTTCGTATTAATGAGTCCAGCTAAGCAGCAAGTCACCTAATGACTACATGTAGCCGTTTCGTCGTTACTAATATAAATAGAGTCTTCATAGCCAAGCATCTGAACACACAACACCACACACACAAAAAAAAAAAAAAAGCAAAGAAAGATGAGGTCGAGGTTGAAGTTATCGCTCATAGCTAACAACTACTTGAGGAAACAAAGATTCAAGAAGAGGAAGGCAGGGATAGAGAAGAAACTCCATGAGTTCACGACTCTCTGCGGTGTGAAAGCCTGTGCGGTCATCTGCAGCCCGTACGAGAATCCGGTGGTGTGGCCGTCAAGGGAAGGCGTCCAAGAGGTGGTTTCGAAGGTTATGGAGTTACCGGTGGAAGATCAGTGCAAGTATATGTTTAATCACGAGACCTATTTGCGTCGCGAAATCACCAAAGCAGAGAAGCAAGTGGAAAAGCTGCGTAGTGACAACCGAGAGAGTCAGCTTAGACAATTTATGTTTGATTGTCTCGAAGGCAAGATGAATCAGCGCCCGTATGATGCAACGGACCTTCAAGATCTGAGATCTTATATTGGTAGCTATATCAAGAAGCTTGATTTCAGGATGAAGGTCCTTGCAAATGAAAATGGTGAGTCCTCTTCCTCCACTCTGCTTCTTCCTTCTTCAGTTGCTGGTGAGGTTACGGGTCCTGCGGATGCATCTATGGTAACTGCTCTTAATGGATTTTATGGTTATTTTCCTTATGACGGTATGACTATGAATCCGATTCCGAATCAGCATGAGTCGTTGGTTCAACACCATGTTCCTGTTGACTCGGTTCAATACCATACTCCCATGAATTTTGATGATCAGATTCAACATGGAATCTATGATATGAATTTGCACCAGGATATGAGTTTGGATCCAGTTCAGCCTTCGTATCCACAGGGATCATTCATGAATCTCTTGATGGGACATCCTCAACAAATGGGTTATGATGAAGAGCATGCTCACAACCCTCTTATGAACGGCAACTATCACCAGCTCCCAACCATGGATTTTGCTGCAACTGGTCACATGCCTTCCATCAACACCAACACTATTGCGGGTGTTTATGCTCCTGATGACATCAATGGTCTTTAATCAGAAGATGTGGATTTCTAATAACTGTTTTGGTTTTGTGTTTGTTCATTTCAAAGGACAAATATTTAATTTGATGATGTTTTTAACTTTCTAGTCCTCTCTACCTTCGAATGGATTCTATTATTTATGCTATTAGGTAATGTATCAAAATGTTGACCAAAAAAAAAAAAAAAAATAGTAATCTATCGAAATTTTATTTATATTTGAAAAAGTTTGGTCATAAAATAATATTTACAAATTTGTTTTGTTTTTAGATTAGTTTATCACTAGGTGATACCCCGTGCTAAAGCACCGGACAAAAATTTTATATAAATTTTAAATTCGTAAACTATATTGATCCGGGCGATGTAGCATATGTACGATATTTATATGTAAACTAAAAAAATTTAAACTTAAACGTATTTACTTTGGAATGGAAACTGCGTTCTATACTATCACATTCCAACTCATCCCCTCTTGTCTCGTCTTATCCCGTTTCATCTTGGCTCTAGTGATTTCGTGAACGGCAACTATCACCAGCTACCAACCATGGATTTTGCTACAACTGGTCACATGCCTTCCATCAACACCAACACCATTGCGGGTGTTTATGCTCCTGATGACATCAATGCTCTTTAATCAGAAGATGTGCATTTCTATTAACTGTTTGCTTTTGTGTTTGTGTTTGTTCATTTCAAAGGACAAATATTGAATTTGATGATGTTTTTAATTTTCTAGTCTTCTACCTTTGGATGGATTCTATTATTTATGGTATTAGGTAATGTATCAAAATGTTGACAAAAAATATATATATATATATATATATATAATGTATGGAAATTTTAATTTTATTTGAAAAAGTTTGGTCATGCTGAATTTGAACTATGTAACCCTTGAAAACTGACATTAGCTAGGGCATGCACTATGTCTGTCACCATCACTGAGGCTCGTGCTTGGATGCCTTGAAACTTATATACTTAACAGATTTTGTAAGAGGAGAAAATGAATCAAAATTGAAATGGCTTTGAATTCCAAAGCAGCTACCATAGAAAAAGAATTTACAAAATAAAATCTTATAGAGAGAACTTATCTCCACATTAATGTAAAACAAGAAGAAATCCAAAATCAAGATAAAATAAAATGATCATTACAGGATGACTTTATACCATACCGAAGCTCCTGAAACAAACAACTAATACACAAAATCATACATTACAAAAAACAATGACAAACTTTAAAGAACACTAGGATCGAATGCTGCAAAAGCAAAAAACACAGCATCTTCGTAGTCGATCATGTTTGTACGTATTCTATTATTTATGGTATTAGGTAATGTATTAAAATGTTGACAAAAAAAAGAATAATTTATCAAAATTTTAATTATATTTGAAAAAGTTTGGTCATAAAATAATAGTTACTAATTTGTTTTGCTCTTAGATTAGTTTATAATATCATACATAATTAGATTTTTTACCTCGTTTATCCAGATTGTTATCTCTAGTGATTTCGTTTTGTAAACTCTGTACTCTTGGGTAGGTTAGCTATCATAGAGTACAATTCTAATTAATCTGTCTGGTTGATAAAAAAAAAAAAACTAATAACCAACTATTGTAGGTTAATCCAGTTATTATTGGTCAAATTAATGTCAAACTAGGTAAATTAATTTCGTTGTTTCAATGAGTGGATTAAAGATACATTTTTATTATTTGTATTTCTTTTTTTCCATTTTTTTTAATTTTCTTATCAAATTGGTAAATAGAGTTCATATGATCACCCAGAAAATAGATCATATTTTTTTTGCTAAGCAGATAAATATTTCATTGAAAAATGAAAATAGTTTAGGTTATAGTGCTAAAGTAATGGTCCCATGGCCAAAAAAAAAGAAGCTATCAACATGGAAGCATAATTGAAACACGAGAACTCAGTCCATTTGCACAACATAAGCTCTATGTTAATTAATGGAGTTACATGAAGTGAAAACAATTTTGGACGCTATTCCCATTTACTTTGCTGAAGACAGAGGGCGTAAACACTCACAAGGCCAAAATTCTAGAAGTCTTTCAGTGGGGGGTCCGAGACAAAGCCAGTCAACGGCGAGCAACTCCATCAGCTATTCTATAATGGAACCTCACAACTCGCCGGCATAGAAATTTTGCTAGGGTGCTGAATTTGAACTATGTAATCCTCGAAAGATGACGTTAGCTAGGGCATGCACTATGTCTGTCACCATCACTGAGGCTCGTGCTTGGATGTCTTGAAACTTATATACTTGAAATATTTTGTAAGAGGAGAAGATGAATCAAAATTGAAATGGCTTTGAAGTCCAAAACAGCTACCATAGAAAAAGAATTTGCAAAATAAAATCTGATAGAGAGAATTCATCTCCACATCTATATATAATAGCAAACTCGTTTTTGAGGGACTGTTGATGTTTTTTTTTAATCCAACGGTTTAGGTTGTTTTAGTTTCTCATCCAATGGTTACGATTTAAGATGATATGATTAATTATTTAATTTATTAAATAAATGAAAAGGCACCTCTTTGCTCCCTTCCCCAAATGGTCATTTCTTTTTGTTTTGCCCTGCGGAATCAACGCTTCTCTTCGTAAAAACCTGTTCAATTACCTCTTTTCATACCTTTATATTTGGAATTTGTTCAACTTACATCTAATTTGGTTTTGTGCACTTCTCTCTCGCTTGTTCTCTTGAGATGTCTTGTTTTGTCTCTTCCTCTTATACCAAGTGAGGTCTGTTACAAGAAACCGTCGTTTAGTTGACTGTAAAAAATAGCCATTGTTTAATAAATTTGTTGGTTCTTGAGTTATTTAATTCGTTTGTAACTTTGTATGATCATTTTCAGTTCTGTTTTAGAATCCCTGATTTGCAATTTCCATTCACTCATCATCGCTGATCTGGGTTTGATCTTGCTGTTCATCATTTTTGTACCTTCTCTCTGTTTCTCCTTTTGGTGTATACGTATTGCAATTGTAACATTTCTTCTTTGATTGAGTAAACGTATGATGGTTATTTTAGACATTTATCTTCAGCAACATGCCGTTATGAACAGGCATTGGTCAATGAATAGGAAAAAAGAGGTGAAATTTCATAACGTCTCTTTTAAATCTGTAGGTTGGTTTCATTCCCGGTGGGTGTGGTCGTGTGGAGAAAGGCTTGAACGTTTGCTTACCAAGGCTTTTTCATCTACAATGTTTATGATTCTTCCTTTATGTGAGAATTCGTTGATATATATTAAAAGTGCCGTTGACGTGTGTAGTCACGGCTCCTATTTTCAACATTCTTACCAGTTACCACTGCTTTATCCTTATCATTAGTTATTTGTTCTTGTCTCTTAATTTTTTGTTTTTCATATTAGTACATGTCAAAAGCAATTCTGTTAATTTCATTAATGTTGTAAGATAGGAAAANTTTGTGCACTTCTCTCTCGCTTGTTCTCTTGAGATGTCTTGTTTTGTCTCTTCCTCTTATACCAAGTGAGGTCTGTTACAAGAAACCGTCGTTTAGTTGACTGTAAAAAATAGCCATTGTTTAATAAATTTGTTGGTTCTTGAGTTATTTAATTCGTTTGTAACTTTGTATGATCATTTTCAGTTCTGTTTTAGAATCCCTGATTTGCAATTTCCATTCACTCATCATCGCTGATCTGGGTTTGATCTTGCTGTTCATCATTTTTGTACCTTCTCTCTGTTTCTCCTTTTGGTGTATACGTATTGCAATTGTAACATTTCTTCTTTGATTGAGTAAACGTATGATGGTTATTTTAGACATTTATCTTCAGCAACATGCCGTTATGAACAGGCATTGGTCAATGAATAGGAAAAAAGAGGTGAAATTTCATAACGTCTCTTTTAAATCTGTAGGTTGGTTTCATTCCCGGTGGGTGTGGTCGTGTGGAGAAAGGCTTGAACGTTTGCTTACCAAGGCTTTTTCATCTACAATGTTTATGATTCTTCCTTTATGTGAGAATTCGTTGATATATATTAAAAGTGCCGTTGACGTGTGTAGTCACGGCTCCTATTTTCAACATTCTTACCAGTTACCACTGCTTTA
>NW_010921917.1:0-1692 GCF_000633955.1 Camelina sativa
TCATGAGGTATTCCAGTGAGGGGATATGTGGTTGGTAGGACATTGTGGTTTTTTACGCGAGCCACGGGAAGGAAACTTGGATAGGGATAGGACTCAGACGTGTTCAGAATTTTTTGCTCGCGACTCTTGGGGGACTTTGGTTCTCCTAGTACTNATTCTGAGACTTTGTGGCTTGGGATTATGGTTGGTATATCGACTTCAGATGACGATCCGGGGGTGCGCTGTAGGGTGGCAACCGAGAGACAAATATTGGACTTCCTTATATATATTGACATGCAGGATTAGGCCCGATGAGGAGCCAACATTATGGCATGCAGACTTAGGTCTGACGAGGAGCCAGTAAAAACTCAAGGTTTAGACCTATGGGTAAAAGAAAGTCCAAAAGTCGAGAGCAAATAATGCCTGGAGCATGACTTTCCGTAGATCGGTCGGAGGAGTGCAGGCCGTGGAGACGGTTGCACGAGAGTCCTTGGCTGATGGTTGTTCGAGATTCGAGGATGAATCTATGTTGGTGGGGGAGAATTATAATACCCGCAAACCAAAACTGTGCGTTTTGGGGGAGGGTGTCGATCGACGCCAAGGGGGTGTCAGTCGACACCATTGTTTTCTGGTTCGACCAGTTCGATTTAATTATCGATTTGGACCGGTTTGGTTTAAGGAAACCATTGAACCGAGATATAAAAGGGAGAAATCGACCTAAGGTCGTGTTATGTTTTTGTCTCACGCCACTTTGAGAGAAAACAAAGAGAAAGTGTGTTCTTGAGCTTTTTGGTGATTTCTGGGTGATTGGTTGGCTTTTCTTGGGAGATTTGAATCTAGGAAGAAGCTAGAAGGTTGCTGGGAGTGTGGGATTTGTCATTGTTTGTCAGATTCTTCCTGCAGTGAGGTGAGTGCATGACCATGGCTAATCTAAGCCTGTGATTCCTTGTTCTTGCTTGTTTGTTGCTGTGTTTGTGTGTTTTTCTTGTTGGGATTGATTGCTACAGGTTCCTACGGATGTATAAGGCTTGGGTCTCGAGTATTGGACGATTTGGTGAAGTTTGGAAGCGAGATTTGACTCTCGGCTTCGCGGTTGCAGAGGGAGTGTCGATCGACACCAATTGGTTTCTGTCGACACTAGTGAAGCAGCATCGATCGACACTGTGGGGTAGTGTCGGTCGACACCATGAGCCAGTGTAGGGTCGACACTTGGCTGGTGTCGGTCGACACCTCCCTTCCAGCGAGTTGATGTTTGTTTTCCTGGTTTGTATGCTTTGTTTGTTGATTGTTTGGAACATTAGAATTACTGTTGCTTGTGTGTATAGCCCAGTAGATGGGAGGATTGCCTCACTGGGTGTTTATAAAATACTCATGCATCTCAATTTGTGTTTGTGGTGCAGGTAAAGGCAAAGTGTGATCGTGGAATCAAGGCAATGAAAAGGAGGATATTCTAGGGACTCGATTGGATGTTGTCTGGCATTGCTAGGTTGCTAGAGTTGGGTCATTAGAAGTATTGCTAGGTTGTTGGTTATGTGATTCTTGTTGGTTGAATTTTGGATATTGTTATGTTATAATTATTGGATTATTATTGGATATTTATTGGATATTGGTGTGGTTATTTCTGCTGTTGATTGTGATTGTGGTTAGGTGGCTAGTGGGTATAAGACCACCAATTGTAGTTTATTTATTATTATTATTATTATTATTATTATT
>NW_010921917.1:3169-7662 GCF_000633955.1 Camelina sativa
TTGGATATTGTTATGTTATAATTATTAGATTATTATTGGATATTTATTGGATATTGGTGTGGTTATTTCTGCTGTTGATTGTGATTGTGGTTAGGTGGCTAGTGGGTATGAGACCACCAATTGTAGTTTATTTATTTATTTATTTATTATTATTATTATTATTATTTTTTTTTCAAAAGTCGGGTCGATTCATAGGTCAACTTGCAAAAAAAATTACTTTGAGATATTTTTTTCACAAAACCCTATATATATAATTTATTTATGAATTAGTTATGATTTTTTCTTGCTTCAAAGTTCAAACAATTAAGAAGATTCGAAATTGGGATTTTCTTTTTGGTATGTGTTTAACAACGTAAACTAAATATCAATTAGTTTATTTATTATACACATGTTACCATCAAGAAGACCTCTTTTCCAAAAAACTGATGCTGCATTACGTGATTCACATTTCTCAAATTAAGTTGGCGATCATATGATTTAAAGTTGATTAAAATAAAATGCTTTTAATAAAAATATAATTAATTTTTAATCATCAAATATTTGTTTTGTAGTTAGTAGGTAATTACTAATTTTTTTAATCACTTCTTTAGACACCATTTGTTTCATTGCTTACGAAGAATTGAGTCTATTGACTGAAATCAAATTTCTGATTTTGTTTCCATGTTGTAAAAATTTTGTTACCATGGGACCAATTTTATTAGTTTAATTAGAATCTACGATTATAAATTTAATACTGTTACTATTTTTTTTCTTGAATAAATATAAAAATATATTTAACCGAAAAAACCTTTTTTATGCATCTTTATTTTACTAGAAATCTAAATTGAAAGTATATAACAAAATACACTTTATTTGTGGGACCAAATATGAAGATCAGCGGTATACTTGTGTGATCTATTATATTAAAGCACAAGTGAAAACATCACATGTTCATTCTCAGGCACGGATTACTATTTTGTCATTAATGAAAGTGTCCCTGACGTTGAAATATTTTGCCCCTAGATGTAAATTTACCTATTTTTGCATTAAAAATAAATAGAAAAATCGACAGAATAATCTAATTACACAAAAAGTTATTTGCAAAACTAGAATTTGCTAAATTAATCCCTATATTTTCCGGAAAACACCCTTTTTACAACTATAGTTCTGTTTTATACTACAAATTCTACAGATTTGAGATAATTAATGGGCTTAGATTGTTTATAGATAGATCGATGTTAATCTAAATATTAATGGCTTCTGCAGGAAAAAAAAACCCGATAACAATACACCTCCTTACTAGAAACCCTAAAAAAATAGGTCATTTACAACTATAAATACAATGCTATAGTTTGCTTTCACCATAACTCAACAAAGAAAGAAAAAAAAACTCTCTTCTCTTGAATTTATAGTTTTATCAATTTCTATAATTCTTTCATCATGTTCTCAAATTTATATTTCTATTCCGATCTTGCTGTTTTTTATGATTCATCGACTGATCCTATTTATTTTCCTGTTCATATAGTGCTTTCTTGGAAAGCAAGATCCACAAATTATAATGCTTTGGTTGTTGTTGGTTCATCTTTCAGAAAAGGTATAATATTGTGCTTTTTTGGTTGAGGTTTTAAATTTAATTCTTTTATTATGTTCTCAAATTTATATTAACATTTTATAAAATAGAAATTTTCTTTAATCGATTATTTATTATATATTCTTATAATTATCTTCCATCTTTTTAAAGAGAGATATTGCATATGGATCTTATTATTCTTTTATTTTCCTGTTAATATAATAGATAATAGCTATTTGACGTAGGTATCATAGACCATATGAATCGATCGACAAATTTGTTTCTAATTACTAATTAGTATCATGTATTATTTTATATAATTGGAAATTTGGAATGATCAACGTGTTAAATTATTTCTAATCATTATAATTTCTTTTTCATAATTTGATTTTACTTGGATTGCCATATTTGCAGGAAAATTATGATCGTTAATAGCCATGCATATTTTTGGGTATGTGGAAATTGTTTAATTTCATTCAGATTATTTAAATAATCATGTTATATAATTATTGGGAATAGAGAATAATTCCATGTTTTACCTAAAGAATACTATAATGACGATGGTCTTGAGGATGATGTTATGATTCCTTCGACGACTACAAGAACTAAATTTTCGGATTGGATTATATTCAATACACAAGCTCCTAAAGCCAAAAAAATCACTTATGCTGAAATTCCAATTCCATCTGTTTGGTATCATAAAGTGATGATATGGAAGCCAAGATCAAAGAAAAGACATTTTTTTCACCCTATAATATTCCTATAACATTTGTTCCTTTAATTTATTTTTTCTTTATTTAAATATAATAATAATCTAATTATTAATAAATTGATCTTTGATCTTTAAAAATATTACACTTTTTATGACTTTTTTTTATAATAGAATCGTCATTTTTAATAAATATTGAGTTTGTGAAAATATTTATTCATAAACGTTTCTGAAAAAATTTTAATTTATTTTATAATAGATTTATAAATTATACATAAATGAATGATAGAATAATAGTGTATATCTTCAAACTTA
Organism: Camelina sativa; assembly: GCF_000633955.1. Classification (NCBI taxonomy): domain Eukaryota; kingdom Viridiplantae; phylum Streptophyta; class Magnoliopsida; order Brassicales; family Brassicaceae; genus Camelina; species Camelina sativa. The sequence continues at coordinate 5,743 of NW_010921917.1, forward strand.
TGTAATTTCATAAATTTAAAACGACAAATATGTAAGAACGTTTTATTATATTACCTTTATTTGTAAAAATCATACTCGCCAAAGATAAAACTTACGATTTATTAAAAATTTACAAATTTGAAATAATAAAGATGGAAATAATTATTGTTTGAAAGAAAAAATAACATATCTCAATAAATATATATATATATATATATATATATAATTAGTTAAAAGGATGATTATCTTCATGAGTATATTTATTATGAACTTTAAGTGATAAAGATGAAAATGAATATATTTTGGTTATCTTTTAAATAAAATAAAAAGATATTTATCAGAATTTTACATAATCGATACGATTAAGATGTAAATAAGTATTGTTTAAATAAGTAAGTTAACATATATAAGAGATATATATGTTATATATTTACACATATCTATTATTATAAATACATAAATTTTATATTATTAATTAATTTTATAAATTTAGGAATATATAGCAATCTCTAAGGTTATATATATAGACGTCGGTTATAGTATATGATTAATACCCAACTCTCGAATATATTCTAAGGTTCTTAAAAATTTCTCTTCATTCAATGCTTTTATATGTTTGACAGTCTAATTTTGATTATAATTACTGGATTTGTTTAGTGCAGGTTATATTATGGTCATGTATTCTCCAACTGATCATGTTTCACGTTTAAATCCTTCAAAATACGAATGGAAACTCCGGGTTAGAATCTTGTGTTTATTGGAAGAAAAATCTCTCCAACTTGGTTCAACCAATCGGTCAACTATTGTGAATATGCCTAAATCAGACGATTCTTTGATAGATAATAATGAGAATATGCTTCTCAGAGATGAGAGAAACTATAACCGTGATGACCAAAAAGGATTTCGATAGGTTCTTAAGTATGTCAACCGATGAGCAAAAAAATGTCTACCTAGAAATAATTGATGTTGTGTATCAAAACAAGGGAGGTATGTTTTTTGTTCATGGATTTGGTGGTACTGGAAAAACATTCTTGTGGAGTATTCTTGGCGATGATATTTGATCTATGGATGATATTGTTCTTAATGTTGCATCAAGTGGTATACCTGCTTTACTTATAGAAGGTGGTCGGACAGCTCATTCTAGATTTAGTATACCCATCAATCTGGACGAATATACAACGTGTTCAATAGATGGTCAATCCCATCTCACCTAGTTAATTAAAGAAGCAAAGCTCATTATATTGGATGAGGCTCCAATGATGAATATATTTTGTTTCGAAACGTTGGATAGGAGTATGCGAGATATTATGAAATGTGATCGAGTTTTTGAGGTAATGTTTTTGTTTTAGGGGGTGATTTTAGACAGATTCTACCGGTTGTGCCAGAGGTTGGTAGAGTTGGGACAGATTTAGCCTCTATAAACTCATTGTTTCTTTGGGATAGTTGTAGAGTACTTCAGCTTACACAAAACATGAGACTTTGTAGGGCAGATAATAGTCAAGATGCGGATGCTCTCTCTACATTTTCAAAATGGCTACTCGATATTGGGGATGGCAAAATCAACGAGCCTAACAATGGAGAGGTCGAAATTGAAATACCCGCGGATTTATTAATTATGGGATGTGACGATCCTGTAAAAGCAATTGTTAAAGAGATCTATGGTAATTCGTTTGCAAGAAGGACCGATGCAAAAATCTTTTGCGAAAGAGCTATTCTGAGTCCAAGAAATGATGACGTTGATAAGATAAATCAATATATGCTCTCACAACTTCCAGGTATATTAAGAGTTCATTTTTGTATACAAAATTCAATATAAACGTTTTCTTATTTTGGTTTAATTATATCCAGGAGAAGAGAGACAATATTTGAGTTCAGATAGTATTGAGACTTCCGATACAAGTGCTTACGACGATATGATCTACACTCAAGAATTCTTAAACA
>NW_010921917.1:11315-14879 GCF_000633955.1 Camelina sativa
GTTCTGCTACTTGTGGATGAAAAGGTTAGTGTCGTTAATTGAACAAGATGTTTTACTTAAATTTCAAAATTTAACAGTTCTTAATTATATATAAGGCTTCTTACACAATTGTATATAATTGTGAAGGGTGACACAATCGAAGCTGCTTTTCTACCAAATACACTCGCTAAACTCCGAAAATATATCGACAATGGTGAGTAGTATGATATTAGAAGTTTCAAAGTAATCAATCCAACCCTGAAGGAGAGGAATACTCATCATCCTTATCAAATAAAATTTACGGATGATACAACGATGAAGCTGCTCCAACCATTGAGTCCAAATACTTACTTTCGGTTCGAGGATTTAGATGATATATATCGTTGAAGAATGAATCATCCCATCTCTTTCGGTAAGTGTTTCTTTAATAAATTTATATTGTTATGGTACAATCCGTAAATATAGTTAATTGTATCTTTGTGTTCAGAAATCTTTAATCTTTTTAGGTATTTTGTAACTTTCTGTATTGGTCCCTTCCATATGAAAGTACAAATTAAACTTTTACCAAAAATAGATATGCAACACTTTGGAAAGCTAAATTATGTCTTCTTCTCGAATTAGATGTTTGTGAGTGTATAATAGATGTGGAAGACAAATGAAGACATGAGAGTGCCAATAATAGTAATGAAGTTGTCATCACGCTGTTAAATGGCAGGTAAAGGACATTTACTCTATCTTTAAGACACTTACATTTTCAAGTGCTCTCTGTTAAGATTTTTAAAATTTGTTAAACGTGTAGGAATGAAACTTTGAAGTGTCGTGCCAAAGACAATTACGCTTCTCAATTCATGTATTCATGGGAATCAAATGGTTGCCATCTCATATATAAATCAGAACCTATGTTTTGTGTAATGCGGTTTATGAAGATCGGAGAATATGAAGATATGTAACATAAAATAGTTTTGATATAATCATCAAAAGGTAATCATTATATTCGCTTCAAATTGTAGATGTCTATAGGTGCACCATGTATTAAAACACATTGGCCTCTTCGAAGATCTTTATAAAACTAGAGTTCAAAGGACTGGAGCATCATAAGGCTATGTAAGATGTTATTATGTACATAAAAATCAAGTTGTCTATAATGTTAAAGTGAAATTGTTTATTACACTTTATATATTTACATGTCTGAATTCGCAGGGCGTTATTACATAAATCATGTGATGGAGCATCAAGGTGAAAGCTCAGGAACTCAGATGTAAACAATGGAGCCTTGAAAATCTTTTTTTTTTTGTATATTTGAATGTCTAAAAATTCTAAATGTTTGTACTAACCGCTACTTGAAATCCAAATATGGATTACGCTCATCTTTATTTTGTAACTGAGATAACACATTATAATATTGATCTTTTGGAATTTGCTTATGCTTAAGAAAATTTTGAATTTACTTATTGAATCTTAATATCTATTTACTACAGTTTAATTGTTTATTTATAAGACTTAACTAATATTTTACATTGAGAATATTCTGGATCTTTAGAAAGTAAACCCTTTTGTTTATGTGCAAATACAAAAAGTTCTTGACAATCAAATAAAACATTATAAACTTTTTTTAAAAGATAAAACACCATATTTTAAGATATCAATTATTACATATTAAATAAGAAAAAGCAGCATATACTAAAGTATCAAAACCATTTTTCTTAAGATCTTATTACCGCGCTTACGCGTTGATACCTTCCTAGTTAATTATTAAAGGAATGCAGTGAATAACAAAAAAACTTTATAATTTAACTACTAACTATTCTAACCGCATACAATATATATTATATATTATATAATAATTATAAATCTAACCTTTGTCACCACCCTCTATCAATACCATCATTACCGGCCAACTCTTGCGATCACCACCTCCTACCAACTCCGATGACCATCAACTCTGGCAGCCACCACCTTCGATTATCTCCGGCCATTTCCGGCCATCTTTTCTGGTCGTCAGCCGCCGGCTATCACTATCACCAACCACCATCATCAAACAAGGTAATTTTTTCTACTTTTAATTTTATTTTTCTAATTTTTTCAAATAACATGCTATATTTTTAATTCAATAATTGAATTTGGTTTTAATTTTCAACCATTGAATCACAGCAGGCTGGTGCATTAGCCAAATCCTTACATTCGTAATAAGCGGGACTCGATCTCTGATGTGATGGTGTATTGTGCATTAAGGACTTACCATTGACCACTGCACTAAAGTCATTTCACATAATTGAATTTGGTTATTAGGCAAATTGACCCTAATTATTATGGAGCAGACCCAAAAAACACGAAGACCTGGCTGAGCTTGAACAATATTTTTTCTAATGGTGGGGGATAAACAGCATGCAGCCGTACACTCGTCGGAACATGTTCGTCGCGTCCGCCACATCTCCCACGTATGATCTCATCTGTTTTCTGTCGCCACGTCTTATAATTACAGTAAAACCTTTGTAAAACAATTTTGTTTTTCGTTACAAACATTTTATCTTTAGCATGTACATAATTGGCCAAAGTCTTTCGAAACTCATCATTTTCTCAGTTCGAATGTGACCATGATCCCATTATATTACGATCTAATCAACTGATATATAGCTTATCAATAACAAAAAAAAAATATTATAATTTTGTTGACAAATAGCGTATCCATCCGCAAAGATGACATCTACAAAAAATGGTTTAGTTTTTTTTTGTTTTTTTTTTTTTCTCAAGAGGAATATATTGTATTAAACATATCAAGGCATACATGGGCCAAAGAAAGCCCTTTCAAAATGCAAGACTACAGAAAAGGTTCAGGTCCAAATAGACCAACAGAGGTTTCCTACAGAAGAAGAAATTAGATTTTGTCTCGATCTCAAACCACGTGTCTACGATTGGAGAAAGACCAATACACGTGTCAGATGAGTAGTCTAAAGCGAACCGACTTCATCCTTCGATTTCCAAGCACCGATTCCGGTGAAAGAACCACCGTTGATAATACTATCAAACAAAGATTCTTCTGTTTTTTCACCGGTAAAAAGCAACCGAGGCTCCAAGTAAAACATTAACGGCTTAAGGCAATGTTAATAAGCGACGGAATCAACTTCTTTTCTTCAACTTAAAACTCAAATCTCTGTAATTATTCCTTCAAATCGAAGCTCAAAAGAGAGTAGGTCGAATAAAAAGCTTTAGAAAGCAAGATTGCTTTCACTGGTATCACCAACACCTCCCAATGAGAATTATTAAAAGGAAAACAGAAAAAGCAACGAAAACCGGATCAAACACCGGCACAAAACAGAAAACCAGCCAAGACTGCTGTAGAAGCCAGTCGATGCTGGAAAGGAGGCGGATAAACCGGACAGCGAGGGTAGAACACGGCAACGGAAAAACCATGTTTACGGTGATACCAGACTTCATCCGAACACAAAAACCGATAAAACATGTCGGACGGCGAGGGTAGAACAGCTAGATGGAATCACGAGAACACGGCAACGGAAAGCCATGTTTACAGCGATACCGGACTTCATCCGGACATAAAAACCGACAAAACATGTCGGACGGTGATCA
>NW_010921918.1:0-5970 GCF_000633955.1 Camelina sativa
TCTAAACACTCCAAATTCAAACCGAACTCTTATAATTAGTCAAATTCTATCTAGGGACAACAACAAGTATTTTGTGACATTTATTGATGAAAAATCTAAATATACTTGGCTTACCTTGCTTCCTTCCAAAGATAGAGTGTATGATGCCTTTGTTAATTTTCAGAATTATATCACTAATCATTTTAATGCTAAAATTAAGGTACTAAGATCAGATAATGGAGGGGAATATACAAGTCACAAATTGAAGGAACATCTATCAAAACATGGCATCTTTCAACAAACAAGTTGTCCTTACACGCCTCAACAAAACGGTGTGGCCGAAAGAAAGAACCGGCATCTCATGGAGGTCGCTAGGTCTATGATGTTCCACAACAATGTGCCTAAGCGGTTTTGGGGAGATGCAGTTATGATGGCTTGTTACTTGATCAACCGGACACCCACAAGAGTGTTACATGATGTATCACCATATGAGGTACTCAATCAAATTAAACCCTCGTTAAGTCACTTACGTGTGTTTGGGTGTGTGTGCTTTGTCTTGGTACCAGGTGAACAACGAAGCAAACTTGACGCCAAAAGCACTAAGTGCATGTTCATCGGCTACTCAACTGGCCAAAAAGGATACAAGTGCTATGACACAACAACGGGCAGGACGCTGGTTTCCCGCGATGTGAAGTTCGTGGAACATCAAGGCTACTATGATAAGAAGGATTGGGACAGTCTAAAAGACTTGTCTCACTCTGCCTCCGACCGGTCGGCCAATTTACGGTTCCTACTGGATCACCTAGGCATTACAAAGGCGTCCAGTAGCCCTGATGATAATGACCGGACCAGTGTCATGCCTATCTCCGCACCACACCAAACTGATGAGGATACGGCTCCTGCACAACCGATGGCCCGTGTAGACGAACCCGACGCCTCATCGCCACCGGACACGGCCACCGAACCTGTCCTACAAACCGACGATCTTCCTGATCAAACTGAAGGCGCAACCTCTCAAGACTTGAGCCTATCTCAACCTCTACCCCGACGTAGTAGCCGTATCCGATCTCATCCGTCAACGTGGAAAAACAAAAGAGTTTATTACAACAACCAAGCTGTGGCGCATCCTATCCAGGCTGTGTGTTCGCTTGCCCTTGTGTCCCCTGATCATGCGGCCTTCCTTGGCAAGATTGATGCTCATTTCATTCCGCAAACATACGAAGAAGCAAAAGAACTCAAGGAATGGTTAGATGCCATCACCGATGAGACACGCGCTATGATCCGCAACCACACGTGGGACGAGGCCGATCTCCCACAAGGAAAGAAAGTCGTAAGTTCAAAATGGGTGTTCACGATCAAGTATTTGAGTACTGGTGAAGTGGAGCGGTACAAAGCTCGACTCGTTGCTCGCGGCTTCACGCAAACCTATGGCCTAGACTACACGGACACCTTTGCTCCGGTCGCTAAACTTCACACTGTGCGGGTAGTTCTCTCCCTTGCCACTATTCTCTCGTGGGACCTCTAGCAACTGGATGTCAAGAACGCCTTCCTTCAGGGAGAGCTCGAGGAAGAAGTATACATGCATCCTCCTCCGGGCCTCGAAGACATTGTAGCTCCGGGAAAGGTTCTCCGGCTGCGCAAGGCTATTTATGGCTTAAAGCAATCACCCCGGGCGTGGTATCACAAACTTAGCTCCACGCTCCGCAACAATGGCTTCAAACGGTCTGAACAGGATCATACTCTCTTCACCCTTCACACCTCTGGCGGTCGTGTGGTGGTTCTTGTGTATGTTGACGACATTATTCTCACCGGTGATGATCAGGCCGGTATTCTCGCCGCTAAAACCCTCCTCAACTCTACTTTTGATATTAAGGATCTTGGTGAACTCAAATACTTCCTTGGAATTGAGATTTCCCGCTCCCCGGAGGGGTTGTTTCTATCCCAAAGGAAGTATGCACTTGACCTCTTACATGAGACAGGTAAGCTTGGCGCTAAACCAGTGCCTACTCCGCTTGAAGAAGGCTACCAGGTCAAGCGAAAGGGGGTGATGAAACAGGCGCCAAACTCTACGGTTAACAAGCTCGCTGAACCATATCAAGATGTGGGACGATATCGTCGGTTGGTGGGGAAACTGATCTATCTTACGATCACTAGGCCGGATTTGTGCTATGCGGTGAACCAAGTCAGCCAACATATGAAGGCGCCGACAAATTTCGACTGGAACACAGTGGAACGGATTCTTTGCTACATCAAAGGGAGCCCGGGCCAAGGGATTTGGATGGGGAAGAACAACAACACGGAGATCGTTGGATATTGTGATGCGGACTACGCTGGTGATACAATGGACCGGAGATCAACCACTGGCTATTGTACGTTCATTGGAGGCAACCAAGTGACTTCGAAGTCCAAGAAGCAGAAAGTAGTCTCTTGTTCAAGCGCTGAATCGGAATACAGAGCCATGAAGAAACTCACGAATGAACTCACTTGGCTCAAAGCTCTTCTCAAGGATCTTGGCTTCGAATTGGACATATCACGATGCACTGCGATAACGAAGCCGCGATTCACATAGCTACCAACTCTGTGTTTCATGTACGTACCAAGCACATTGAGGTGGACTGCCACAAGGTTCGAGAAAAGATTGAAGAAGGCGTGATTCTTCCGTGCCACACATCTAGTAAGGATCAGTTAGCGGACATCTTCACTAAGGCTGCGAGTGCCCAAGTTTATGAGTACATTCATCAGAAGTTGGGCCTCAAAGACCCTACACGACCGTAGGTCACTCACCTAACTCGTGGAGAACACACTCTTTTCCTTGGCATAGTTTTATCCCATGAGGTTTTCTAGGCTAAGGTTTTTAACGAGGTGATCCTTCACGGGTTCCAAGCTTAGCCATTTCATTCGGCTAAGCTTGAGGGGGAGTATTGACCAAGTTCTATCCGGTTGAGGCCATGACCGTACGGCCGTCCGTACGGGTAATCAGTAAGGCCGTCCGTACAAGTGATCAATAAGGCCGAGTTCGAGTGTGTAAAAGAAGGGAGATGAGGCCAGTCCATAAAGAAGCCCATTAGCAGGATCGAGAAGTCGCCCAAGTAGCCGTTGGAGGATAAGTCACGGGTTTGCTTCCGTTTGGGAGACCAAGACGGGTCGCTTTCAACCTTGGGATTCAACGGCTCTCTCTCCTTGGGTCACTCTCACCAAGTTGTCGAGTCTAATGGGAGCAGCCCTAATTTCTCTTGTTATTTAAAGGCCTAGGCCGACATTGTATAATGAACACTTGAGGAAATATACTCCTTTTCTATTTTTCAACTTTCATCTCATCCATTATTCTTCATACTCAATCGTTTACTTTCGCCTAAAACCAACATGGTTGTTACATATTTTGATCCTAGAAAGAGTAATATAGCTGTTTACTACTCTCGGTTTTAGCCTGTTTTCTCGGTTTTAGCCTGTTTTCTCGGTTTAAGCGTGTTTTGGGATAAAACAGGTTTAAGTGTTGTCTAAACACTCCAAATTCATCCGGAACTCTTACAATTAGTAAAATTCATTGGATTGTCACACGTTTTGACCCTAGAAACAGTAAAAAGCTGTTCACTCCTTCGAATCAGTGTTTTTTCGGTTTTAGCCTGTTTCGGGACAAAATGGGTAAAAGTGGTGTCTAAACACTCCAAATTCATCCGGAACTCTTACAATTAGTAAAATTCATTGGATTGTCACACGTTTTGACCCTAGAAACAGTAAAAAGCTGTTCACTCCTTCGAATCAGTGTTTTTTCGGTTTTAGCCTGTTTCGGGACAAAATGGGTAAAAGTGGTGTCTAAACACTCCAAATTCATCCGGAACTCTTACAATTAGTAAAATTCATTGGATTGTCACACGTTTTGACCCTAGAAACAGTAAAAAGCTGTTCACTCCTTCGAATCAGTGTTTTTTCGGTTTTAGCCTGTTTCGGGACAAAATGGGTAAAAGTGGTGTCTAAACACTCCAAATTCATCCGGAACTCTTACAATTAGTAAAATTCATTGGATTGTCACACGTTTTGACCCTAGAAACAGTAAAAAGCTGTTCACTCCTTCGAATCAGTGTTTTTTCGGTTTTAGCCTGTTTCGGGACAAAATGGGTAAAAGTGGTGTCTAAACACTCCAAATTCATCCGGAACTCTTACAATTAGTAAAATTCATTGGATTGTCACACGTTTTGACCCTAGAAACAGTAAAAAGCTGTTCACTCCTTCGAATCAGTGTTTTTTCGGTTTTAGCCTGTTTCGGGACAAAATGGGTAAAAGTGGTGTCTAAACACTCCAAATTCATCCGGAACTCTTACAATTAGTAAAATTCATTGGATTGTCACACGTTTTGACCCTAGAAACAGTAAAAAGCTGTTCACTCCTTCGAATCAGTGTTTTTTCGGTTTTAGCCTGTTTCGGGACAAAATGGGTAAAAGTGGTGTCTAAACACTCCAAATTCATCCGGAACTCTTACAATTAGTAAAATTCATTGGATTGTCACACGTTTTGACCCTAGAAACAGTAAAAAGCTGTTCACTCCTTCGAATCAGTGTTTTTTCGGTTTTAGCCTGTTTCGGGACAAAATGGGTAAAAGTGGTGTCTAAACACTCCAAATTCATCCGGAACTCTTACAATTAGTAAAATTCATTGGATTGTCACACGTTTTGACCCTAGAAACAGTAAAAAGCTGTTCACTCCTTCGAATCAGTGTTTTTTCGGTTTTAGCCTGTTTCGGGACAAAATGGGTAAAAGTGGTGTCTAAACACTCCAAATTCATCCGGAACTCTTACAATTAGTAAAATTCATTGGATTGTCACACGTTTTGACCCTAGAAACAGTAAAAAGCTGTTCACTCCTTCGAATCAGTGTTTTTTCGGTTTTAGCCTGTTTCGGGACAAAATGGGTAAAAGTGGTGTCTAAACACTCCAAATTCATCCGGAACTCTTACAATTAGTAAAATTCATTGGATTGTCACACGTTTTGACCCTAGAAACAGTAAAAAGCTGTTCACTCCTTCGAATCAGTGTTTTTTCGGTTTTAGCCTGTTTCGGGACAAAATGGGTAAAAGTGGTGTCTAAACACTCCAAATTCATCCGGAACTCTTACAATTAGTAAAATTCATTGGATTGTCACACGTTTTGACCCTAGAAACAGTAAAAAGCTGTTCACTCCTTCGAATCAGTGTTTTTTCGGTTTTAGCCTGTTTCGGGACAAAATGGGTAAAAGTGGTGTCTAAACACTCCAAATTCATCCGGAACTCTTACAATTAGTAAAATTCATTGGATTGTCACACGTTTTGACCCTAGAAACAGTAAAAAGCTGTTCACTCCTTCGAATCAGTGTTTTTTCGGTTTTAGCCTGTTTCGGGACAAAATGGGTAAAAGTGGTGTCTAAACACTCCAAATTCATCCGGAACTCTTACAATTAGTAAAATTCATTGGATTGTCACACGTTTTGACCCTAGAAACAGTAAAAAGCTGTTCACTCCTTCGAATCAGTGTTTTTTCGGTTTTAGCCTGTTTCGGGACAAAATGGGTAAAAGTGGTGTCTAAACACTCCAAATTCAACCCGAACTCTTATAATTAGTCAAATGCATTGGATTGTTACATATTTTGACCCTAGAAAGAGTAATATAGCTGTTTACTACTCTCGGTTTTAGCCTGTTTCGGGACAAAATGGGTAAAAGTGGTGTCTAAACACTCCAAATTTTTCTCGAACTCTTACAATTAGTAAAATTCATTGGATTGTCACACGTTTTGACCCTATAAGCAGTAAAAAGCTGTTCACTCCTTCGAATCAGTGTTTTTTCGGTTTTAGCCTGTTTCGGGACAAAATGGGTAAAAGTGGTTTTTAAACACTCCAAATTCAACCCGAACTCTTATAATTAGTCAAATGCATTGGATTGTTACATATTTTGATAGTAGAAAGAGTTAAATAGCTGTTTACTGCTTCGAATCAATGTTTTCTCTTGGTTTTAGCCTGTTTTCT
>NW_010921918.1:7729-9742 GCF_000633955.1 Camelina sativa
TGTGGCAATCGACTTCAATGTGTTTGGTTCTCTCATGGAATACTGAGTTCGTTGCAATGTGAATGGCGGCTTCATTGTCGCAGTGCATGGTAATAGGTTTAGGTGACTCGATTCGAAGATCATTAATAAGTGCCTTGAGCCACATCAACTCGGTTGTGAGCTTCCTCATGGCTCTATATTCCGATTCTGCACTTGATAGTGATACCACCTTTTGTTTCTTGCTCTTCCATGTGATCAGGTTGCCTCCTAGGAATGTACAGTAGCCTGTGGTAGAGCGACGGTCTCCACGATCTCCAGCGTAATCCGCATCGCAATACCCTACTAGTTCAGTGCTTTCATTGCGACCCATCCATATGCCTTGCCCTGGCGAGCCCTTGAGGTATTTGAGGATTCGGTTCACCATATTCCAATGATGAACGGTGGGGTTTTGCATGTGTTGGCTCACCTGATTGACAGCAAAACAAATGTCAGGCCTCGTGATAGTAAGGTATATGAGCTTACCTACTAGTCGCCGGTAGCGCTTGACATCTTGGAACGGAGCTGCATCGAGCTCCCCCTTTCCTCCTGCCTTATAGTTTTCTTCAAGGGGTGTTGATACAGCTTTTGAGCCTAGTTTGCCTGCTTCACTCAATAAATCAAGAGCATATTTCCTTTGTGATAGAAACAAACCTTCATCAGACCTATATACCTCTATACCAAGGAAATACTTAAGTTCTCCTAGATCTTTTATATCAAAGACTGACTTTAGGTAAGTTTTAGTGTCTTGAATACCTACCTTGTCACTTCCAGTTATGATGATATCATCAACATAAACTAGAATGACTATAATACCTTTATCACTTGGTAGGGTGAATAGGGTGTGATCAGCCTCTGACTTGCGAAAGCCTTTCTCAAGTAGTGTGGAGCTTAGCTTATGATACCAAGCCCTAGGAGACTGCTTTAGACCATATATTGCTTTGTTCAGTCTCAACACCTTTCCTGGTCCAACGATGTTTTCTAAACCCGGTGGTGGCCTCATATAAACCTCGTCCTCAAGCTCACCTTGTAAGAAGGCGTTCTTGACATCCATTTGCCACAATTCCCAGTCAAGATTGGTTGCAAGCGAAAGTACTACTCGAACCGTGTGAAGCTTGGCCACCGGTGCAAACGTATCCAGATAGTCCTCCCCATACGTTTGTGTGAATCCCCTTGCAACAAGCCTGGCCTTGTAGCGTTCAATCTCCCCATCACTCTTATACTTGATAGTAAAGATCCATCGTGATGTCACAGCCTTCTTTCCTTTGGGCAAGTCAGCCTCATCCCATGTATGATTTGCCTCCATAGCAGTCTTCTCGGCAGCGACAGCATCACGCCATTCTTTATGATTCTTGGCCTCTTCAAAGTCTTTGGGAATCCAATGAGCATCAATCTGGCTGAGAAACACTTGATGTTGTGGAGGAAAATGAGCAAGGGTGCAAACTGCTTGAATAGGATGAGCCAGGGCGACATTGTTGTAGTAGACTCGAGTGTTTCGCCAGTTGGAGGGAGGAAACTTGAGTCGTTCACTCCGTCGGAGTGGTATAACATCATGTGGCGTGTCCTCATTGTCATCTTCCTCTTCAGTGGGCACATAGTCTTCATCACCGGAGGCATTGTCCACCGGAACTGAATTTAAACCATTTTCATCATCGGATTGTTCATCACGTTCGGGTGAGAGATCATCATCGAGAGGCGCCGGAGTTGGCATTGGTGGTGCATCGACTATAGGGGCAGGCACCTCAGTTGGTGCAGCATTGTCAACACCGAGTCTCTCGAGAAGGACACGAAGATTGTTGGCCCGATCAGACGGTGAGGTGGACAGGTCTCGAAGGCTTTCCCAGTTCTTTTCCTCATAGAAGCCTTTAGACTCTACAAACTTAACATCACGTGAGACTAAGACTCTCTTCATGTCCGGCTCATAACACTTGTAGCCCTTTTGAGTGGTAGAGTATCCAATAAACATGCTCTTCACACTTCTAGCTTCGAGTTTGTCTC
>NW_010921918.1:14424-14866 GCF_000633955.1 Camelina sativa
GAAAGTAGTCTCTTGTTCAAGCGCTGAATCGGAATACAGAGCCATGAAGAAACTCACGAATGAACTCACTTGGCTCAAAGCTCTTCTCAAGGATCTTGGCTTCGAATTGGACAAACCTATCACGATGCACTGCGATAACGAAGCCGCGATTCACATAGCTACTAACTCTATGTTTCATGAACATACCAAGCACATTGAGGTGGACTGCCACAAGGTTCGAGAAAAGATTGAAGAAGGCGTGATTCTTCCGTGCCACACATCTAGTAAGGATCAGTTAGCGGACATCTTCACTAAGGCTGTGAGTGCCCAAGTTTATGAGTACATTCATCAGAAGTTGGGCCTCAAAGACCCTACACGACCGTAGGTCACTCACCTAACTCGTGGAGATCACACTTTTTTCCTTGGCATAGTTTTATCCCATGAGGTTTTCTAGGCTAAGGTT
>NW_010921919.1:0-286 GCF_000633955.1 Camelina sativa
TCCCGAAGCTTCTCCATAACTGCCCTCAAATGCACTGCATGCTCCTCGGGACTCCTAGAATAAACCAGGATATCGTCGATGAAAATGATGACAGATACATCCAGAAACTCCTGAAACACACTGTTCATCAATCTCATAAACGCTGCTGGCGCGTTAGTCAATCCAAAAGGCATCACCACAAACTCATAGTGCCCATACCTCGTCCTGAAAGCAGTCTTCCTCACATCTGCCTCATCTATCGGTATCTGATGATAACCCGATGCCAGATCCACCTTGGAGAACCAAG
>NW_010921919.1:3328-8113 GCF_000633955.1 Camelina sativa
TTTTTTTTTTTAATAAATAAATAATAAATAATAATATAATAAATAACTACAACTAGTGGTCCCATACCCACTAGCCACCTAACCACATTCACAATCCAATAGCGGAACAACATACCAATAGATATCCAATAAAACAATATTCAATAACCAAATAAGTAATATCCAACATTAATCCCAAACAGCATAAATCAAACAACCAGCAATCCTAACAATGCTCTAAGACTCAATTCTAGCAACCTAACAATGCCAGATAACCATACAATCAAGTCCCTAGAACATCCTCCTCTTCATTGCCTTTGATTCCACGATCACACTTTGCCTTTACCTGCACCACAAACACAAATTGAGATGCATGAGTATTTGATAAACACTCAGTGAGGCAATCCTCCCATCTACTGGGCTATACACACAAGCAATAAGATCTCTACATGCCACAAACAACAATCAATAAAACAAACCAGGCAATATACATAGCATGCAACGTCCATCGTAACTGAACAAGGGGTGTCGACCGACACCAGATGGTGTCGATCGACACTGACTATCTGGTGTCGACCGACACCAAACTGGTGTCGACCGACACCCTGCCCGACACTCCCGAAAGCCTTAGTTTGTGTCGACTGACACCTCCACATGGCATCGATCGACACTCGCCAAAGTCCCGAGCCGTCCTCGCGTTGGTGTCAACCGACACCCCAACTGGTGTCGACCGACACCGATGCCGAGCAGCGATTTCCCTCGATCAGAAACTCCGAATCTCGCCTCCAAGCTTCTCCAATCCGCTCCTTGCACTCCCAGAAGCCAAACCCAGCCCAGACAGCAACGAAATATCATAGAGAACTCAAAGAAACAACCACATAAGCACCAAATCACATAGAATCTAGAGATCTTAGCTTAGATAAGCCATGGTCATGCACTCACCTCTTTGCAGGAAGATTCTGACCAACAAGAACGAATTCCCTCACTCCTAGCAAGCTTCTAGCACCTTCCCAGCCTTGGATCTCCCAAGAACAGCAAGGAATCTCTCAATCTCTTCCCAAAAGCTCAAGAACACTCTCTCTTTGTGTTTTCTCTCAAAAACGGCGAATAAGACAAAACCACACGACCCTAGGTCGTTTTCTTCCTTTAAAACTCGATTTAGGGATTCCCTAAACCAACCACGCAAACCGGACAATTAAAATTGAACCGACCAAACCGACCACAATTGGTGTCGATCGATGCCTCACTAGGAGGTGTCGATCGACACCCTTACCAAAATACCAAAATTTGGTTTGCGGGTGTTACATTTATCTTCTCCTCACGCCTGAATATGAGCTACGACACCAAGGATTTCTTCTTCCATATGCAGATTATTTACATTAATTTAACAATATTATTCAAAATTTTGAACATAATATTTAACACTTTTTCTTTCTTAATAATAGTTATGAATATAGCATTTCATTGTTTTGTTTAGTTCTTACATAATCATCAAGAACCTTGGTATCCGGTCGTTTGTATTGTTTATAATTGTATTTCACGATTATTATATTTGATCGTCATTATTAAAGTACAATTTTTTTAATTATTAAAATAAATAATCCGTGAATTATTTTTATTTCATAAAGTATTCATCCATCTAAAACAATATCCATAAAAATACGATTATAAGATCTCATAACATTCATCCTACTATTCTCTAAATTTTGTCCTTCTCCTCTCTTCACGCCTGAACTTTTGCAACGACACCAATCATTTCTTCTTCCATACGCATTCTATTTTAAAAATAATAACAATGTCATATATTATATCTAATGGAATTTTATTGAGAATATTTTAAGATAATTACCGTGTAGTTTAAATGGAAAGGAAACGACTCTGATTTTTTGCGATCAATAGCTTCTCTGCAGATATTAACAAAAATAGGATTACGATCAAAATTTACGAAAAAATGCTAGTAAAATGTTTCATTAAAATATTAGTATCAGGATGACTTTTAAACACAAATTGTTTCTGTGTTAATACCAAATAAAAATATTAGTAACAAACGTTAGAAGATGTTTCAAACAAAGAATTAGGGTCAAATCCGCCTTTTAACATAAAAACACTACCGAACAATAGCCGAAAGACGTTGTATTGCTGATTCTGCATCTCTAATCTATTGATTAATCACACTAAATGATGTTATATCCGAAAAAATAAGAGTAATTAATTTAAAACAATAACAAAATCATTTATTTAAAAATATACCATAAATATTGGGATATTATTAGCACCATTCATAGTCTCTCTGCAATGATAATCCGTAACTACAAATGTTAATATGATTTTCTGTATCAAATATATATATATATATGTATATAATTAATTTTCCTTTAAAATGTAAAACAATACATGTTTTTAAACATACGATCATTGGTAGATTCATCTAAACAATGTTTTAATTTAATTAAAAGAAATATATTAATAAAAAGAATTTTAAATTTAACAACATACCTTTTAGCATGGATGAAGATGCAAGATTCAAATAAAAATGTTCGATAGTCCTCGCCACATCCACCTATTCATTTATATTTATTTATTAGATCCACAAACACATGAATAAAATTTAATAACGATGATAGAATAGTTTACTATTTAATTTACCAAACATCTCTCATTAATATGATCATCTTCAGAAGCTTTCCTGCAACTATAAACATAAGCCTTTTTATTTAGTATCATCAAAGTATAAAGAATAAAGTTTAAAATATACAAAAATAAAATACCTAGATTTCTTGTGCGGGAACATAGATCTAAGATCACGACCATCTACTAACTCACCTAAAACATAAGAATTAGTATAATCGTTTTACAAAACTTTAAATAAATCAAGAAACCTATACAATATAATATAAGAAGTAATGAAACCATACACAAAGTTTTGGTAATGCTCGAACTTGTGTTCCAAACAAATACTACAGAAAGAGGATATGAATCATTAGAACACAAACACGAATACGAAGAACCATATAAAGGATCATCAAGACTATAATACATATATAATTTCAAGAACATGAGAAAAAATTAGGGTTTTCTCTGTTTTAAAGATTTCGAATTATGGAGAATGATTAGGGTTGTACCTATTTATATATTAGTTAACAACCTATAATTTTAGGGTTTCGAATAGATTGGTATATTTTGGTTGGGTTTTATATTAAGTCCATTAGTTTAGGTTTTAGAATTTTAAAATTTATTAAATCACGTTTTGACAATTATATAGATTAGATATTTAATTAATTTAGACTTTTATAATTTTCTAAATTAATTTGAATAGTAAAAAGGTCCAGATTTGAATCTCGTTAATGGCAAATTAGTAATTTTAAGTCTGAGGATGAATGTGGTGCGTTTCAGCAACCTAAATAGAGAACAAAAGCTTGTCCGAAAATTTTTCAGAAGTATTTTTCATTAAGGGTAAACGACGTAATTTTTTGTGAGAATGGCTGTGAGCTCTCTCGACTTCTCCTTTTATATATTAGATACTAAAAATTAACAATCATAATTGGCGATAATGTATAGAGACAAGAACTAATTGTGACTAATCAGTTCGTAGCATAAAAAACAATGGGGCTTCTCACAGAGTGAACACCATCAGATCATATCAAGTGTGCGGAAACAAACTTTTGATCAGCTTCGGGACCTTTGCCTGAAACAGTCACCGTGAAGGACTTCATAAACAAGACTTCTGGAAACACCTTGACTTTGAGTTTAGATCCCTCTACCTTTGCTTTGTAGGTGGCGTTACCCATACCAACGTTAGTGACTAATCTATGGAAAGTCAGTTTGAGCGGTTTTGAACATGTTATAAAAATGAAACAAAATTGCCGGAAAACATTGTTTTGCTCTTTCAACGCAAATCGTTCTCAAAAGAAAAAGCAAACGAAAAAAACATATACGAAAAAAAAGAAAAGAAAATGAAAGAAGGTAAGTTAAATACAGTTACTAAACAATACGAAAATACGCCTACTTAGTTCAACCCAAACAATTTGTAAATACTACAAGTGTAAATAGAGGAAGTGACGCAAGCAAAAAGAATGATAAAATTAAGGAGAGTTGTGGTGACAGAAACCTCAACCTTACCAGCGAAAAAAACGAACCAATTGCATGGATGAAAGAATTCATAATAAAATCCTAAAATTTTTATATCGCTTGAGTCGGGGAGATCTGATGTGCATTTAGTTTTCGCTTTTCAGTTAGATATTGTGTTAATCTTATTATATAAAGTTGGGTTATGAAAATTAGTCATTAACAAGATTTTGACATATGTCAAGTTATCAATTTCAGATTTTGACATGTGTAAAAGATAATATTTAATAGAAAAATTTTGATTACAACAAAAATATAATATTTTGTTTAAAAGATATTAATAATGTAAAAGATAAGTATCAAAAATTACAGAATTTATAAAAAAATATACAAAGTTTTTTTAAATAATTATAAGGAGGTTTTTTTATATATATATTTTTATAAGGAGATTTTCATTTTTATATATACAGATTTTTGGTTTTTTTAAATAATCAAAGTGTCTTGGCTTTCATCCAAAACTCCTTGGATGCTCCGATCCTTGAGTCATACTCTTACTGCGAGACGGCTAAGGATCTTTGGGATACATTGAAAAATGTATTTGGAAATGTCTCAAATCTCAGTCGTGTGTTTGAGGTAAAGAGAGCCATCAACAATCTTAATCAAGAAGAGATGGAGTTCACCAAACATTTTGGGAAGTTCAGATCTCTTTGGGCAGAGTTAGAGATGTTAAGGCCTAACTCG
>NW_010921919.1:12470-13153 GCF_000633955.1 Camelina sativa
GCGGGTGTTACAATTCTCCCCCACCAAACTAGATTCGTCCTCGAATCTCGAACAACCATCAGCCAAGGACTCCCGTGCAACCGTCTCTACGGTCCGCACTCCTCCGACCGATCTACAGAAGGTCACCTCTAGGCGATAAACTCATGCTCCAGGTGTGATTTGCTCTCGACTTTTGGATTTTCCTTTACTCATAGGCCTAGACCTTGAGTTCTTATTGGCTCCTCATCAGACCTAAGTCTGCATGCCAAATGTTGGCTCCTTATCGGGCCTAAACCCGCATGCCATAAAATATAAGGAAAAATCCAACTCTTCTCTCGGGTCGTCACCCTACAGCGCGCCTCCGGACCGTCGTCCAAAGTCGATATACCAACCATACTCCCAAGCCACAAAGTCTCTGAATATGGCAGTGCTAGGAGAACCTAAGTCCTCCAAGAGCCGCGAGCAAACAATCCTGAACACGTCTGAGTCCTATCCCTATCTAGGTTTCCTTCTTGTGGCTCGCGTAGAACATCTCAATGTCCTACCAACCACATATCCCCTCACTGGAATACCTCATGACCCCACAAGGCTCATATACATGCCACAAGGGCCGCCACAAAGGCCAAACAAATGTCCTAAAGAGGACCGCCACCAAGGCCAAACAAATGTCCTAAAGAGGACCGCCACCAAGGCCAAACAAATGT
>NW_010921919.1:14763-14844 GCF_000633955.1 Camelina sativa
CCCCAATCAACACACACATCCTCAGTAAATCTTGCAGCGTCTGGATCGTCCTCTCAGACTGTCCATCTGTCTGGGGATGAT
>NW_010921920.1:0-287 GCF_000633955.1 Camelina sativa
AGAGAAGACCCCTTTATGTCCCTTTCCTCATTAATTTTTCCCTAACGGCTATATACTGTTTTGTATGGTATATCAAGCCTTGTAACACACATTTGCAATTGTCTAATCTAAGTTATATTCTTCTTTCTTATTCTTTGTGTTCTTATGATTCTCTCTCTCTCTCTCAAGTCTTGATTCCGCAAGTCTAACAGTCTAACCACTCCAAATTTAACCCGAACTCTTATAATTGGTCAAATGCATTAGATTGTTACATATTTTGACACTAGAATGAGTAACAAAGCTTTTTA
>NW_010921920.1:2523-8249 GCF_000633955.1 Camelina sativa
TCATTCTGAACTCTTACAATAAGTCAAATACATTGGATTGTCACACATTTTGACCCAAGAAACACAAACAAAGCTGTTTACTGCTTCAAATTAATGTTTTCTCGGTTTTAGCCTGTTTTCTCGTTTTAAGCCTGTTTTGGGACTAAATGGGTATAAGTGTTGTCTAACCACTCCAAATTCAACCCGGACTCTTATAATTAGTCAAATACATTAGATTGCTACATATTTTGACCCTAGAAAAAGTAACATAGCTTTTTACTGCTTTGAATCAATGTTTTCTCGGTTTTAGCCTGTTTTCTTGGTTTAAGCCTGTTTTGGGATGAAACGGGTTTAAGTGTTGTCTAAACACTCGATATATTGATCAAGGTTGTGTCCGAGGCTCGACCGTACGGACGTCCGTACAAGTTCACAATAAGGCTGAGTTCTCTACCTAAGACATAAGAGCAAGGGAGGAAAGGAAGCTAGGTCCATCAAGCCCATTAAGTGTTCTAGAACACTCTAATCTAGCCGTTGGAGATCGGTGAGAAGAAGGAAGAGTCACGGGTGCACAAGTTGACTTAGGAGATGTCACTATCGCTTGGGAAACACTCCTTCCTCTCACTTAATGTCGACATCCTATGTTTCTATTCTTGTAAAAAGGGGTTGCCCTATTTTAGTTCTCTATTTAAGGTTGTAGACATAAGTTGTAAGAGCTAATTCTAGTGGAACCTAATTCTTCTTCTTATTGTTCTCTTTGTTCATCGAATCTCTCTCTCTCTCTCTCTCGACTCTATTCTTCTAAACTCTCAAGTCTTCCGCAAATTCTAACATGGTATCAGAGCTTGGTTGTTGTTCTTGACCAACCAACTCTTCTCTTCTATTCTCTACTCATATTCTTCCCTTCGCTATCACTATATCTTGTCTACTTCGTGTTTACCCACCGGACAAAGAGTTTACCCGGTGGTCCATAGCACTCGGCGATGGAGAACTCGAAGCCAATCACTACACCAGTTGTTCTCAAAGGAAAAAAACTATTTGCTGTGGACAAGAACCACAAGAACCGCTCTTGGAGGTTGAGGACTGTGGAGCCATGTTGAAAAAGACTATGCGCCAAGGGAGATCTCCAAGGAAGACGACAAGACTTCTTCTGAGGTGGAAGAAGAGGAGGCTGAAAGGAAAGAGAAATGGTTTCAAGAAGACCAAGTGGTGCTTTCAGTCCTCCAAAACTCACTTGATGCTCCAATCCTTGAAGCGTACTCATATTGTGAGACGGCGAGGGAGTTGTGGGAGACACTCAAGAATGTGTATGGTAATGTCTCTAACTTGACTCGAGTGTTTGAGGTCAAGAAGGCTATTAATGAGCTCAACCAAGATGATTTGGAGTTCACTAAGCATCTTGGTAAGTTTCGAGCACTATGGTCCGAACTCGACATGTTGCGGCCAAGTACACTCGATCCGGCGGTGCTGAGTGAAAGGAAGGAACAAGACAAGGTTTTTGGTCTTCTTCTCACCTTGAACCCATCCTTCAATGACCTCTTGAAGCACATCCTTAGGGCTGACTAATTACCCTCCTTTGAAGAAATTTGTTCTCAAATCCAAAAGGAACAAGGATCACTTGACTTGTTTAGCGGTAAGGGGGAGCTGGCTACGGCTAACAAAGGAGTGTACTAGCAAGAGGATAGGAAGGTGTGGATATGTGACCATTGCAAGAAGCTAGGTCATACGAAAGACAAGTGCTCGATACTCCATCCCCATCTCAAACCGGCCAAGTTCAAGGCTAACCTCTCGAAGGAAGCAACTAGTGACAAGGGAGCCTGTTCATCGAAGCAAGTTGATGAGGCGGCCATGACCGCAGCCTATGGAGAGGTGGTGAGGAAATCAGACCTTGAGGCACTCATTCGCTCCATTGCCTCACTCAAGGAGTCTGGTATCTCTTTCTTTACCTCTAAGCCGAATAACTCACTTGTTATTGACTCGGGTGCTTCTCACCACATGATTAGTAATCCTAGTCTAATTAACAACATAGAACCGGCTTTAGGGAATGTTATTATTGCTAATGGAGAACAAATACCTGTGAAAGGGATAGGGGACTTGAAACTATTTAATAAGACCTCAAAAGCTTTCTTTATGCCTACCTTCACCTCTAATCTTTTATCGGTTAAGAGGGCCACTAATGATTTGAAGTGTTATGCAATCTTTGGTCCTAATAGTGTTCATTTTCAGGATATTGAGACTGGGATAGTTCTTGGCGAAGGACAAGGGAGTGAAGATCTATATGTCTTAGAGAAAACCTCACCAAACTTATCTACCTCTATTAAGTCTTGTTTTGTTGTTAATTCGGATAGTATGTGGCATGCTAGATTAGGCCACCCTCATTCTTGTGCTCTTGCTTTAATGTTACCAAATGTTTCTTTTGATAACTCAAGTTGTGAGTCTTGTATTCTTGGTAAACATTGCAAGTCTATTTTCCCTAAATCTACTACTATCTATGAGCATTGTTTTGATCTAGTGCATTCTGATGTGTGGACTTCACCATGTCTTTCTAGAGATAATAACAAATACTTTGTGACTTTTATTGATGAAAAATCTAAGTACACATGGATTACTTTGTTACCATCAAAGGATAGAGTGTTTGATGCCTTCATCAATTTTCAAAATTATGTCACTAATCATTTCAATGCTAAAATTAAGGTACTTAGATCAGACAATGGCGGGGAATATACAAGTCACAAACTCAAAGAACATTTGACTAAGCACGGCATCCTACAACAAACAAGTTATCCATATACGCCCCAACAAAATGGTGTGGCCGAGAGGAAGAATCGACACCTCATGGAGGTTGCACGATCAATGATGTTCCACTCACACGTTACAAGGCGATATTGGGGCGATGCCGTGATGACTGCGTGTTACTTGATTAACCGGACACCGACCAAAGTCCTTAACGACTTATCACCGTTTGAGGTATTGAACAAATTTAAACCATCTCTCGATCACTTACGTGTCTTTGGTTGTGTTTGTTTTGTATTGGTGCCCGGAGAGCAGAGGAGTAAGCTAGATCCTGAAAGCACAAAGTGTATGTTCATTGGCTATTCCACGACTCAAAAGGGGTACAAATGCTATGATCCAACAACAAGTCGTTTTTATGTCTCTCGAGATGTTCTGTTCATGGAAAATGTTGGCTACTTCGATAACACGGACTGGAACAGCCTCAAGGACCTCTCCTCTTCACCGAATGACCGGGCCTCCAGCCTAAAATTCCTTCTCTAACATCTTGGTAACCCGCCTCCACCGATCGCCTCTACACAGCCCACGTCACGCCCGACCCTTACCGAGAGTGAGCCAGAGCCTGTTGACATCCTTGAGGACGTCTTGCCTCCAGATCATGTTCCTCCTGAGCCAAACTCGATGACGACCGGAGCCCATGGTGCTCCCATAATGCCTACCGAGGAACACTTGGAAGAAGCCTTACCGGCCGGCGACGCGGTTGACTCACATCAAGTAGAGCCACCTACTCAACCCATCTTACGCAGAAGTGAGCGTGTTAGGTCTCACCCGTCCACATGGAAGGATAAACGAGTCTACTACAACAGTCAAGCCGTCGCGCATCCTATCCAGGCTGTTTGTTCGCTTGAGCTATTACCGGTTGATCACCAAGCTTTCTTTGGCCAAGTCGATGCTGATTGGGTTCCTCAAACTTATGACGAGGCTAAGGAGCACAAGGAGTGGTTAGATGCTGTCAAAGACGAAACTGGTGCCATGATTCGGAACCACATGTGGGATGAAGCCGACCTTCCCCAAGGCAAAAAGGCCGTGAGCTCCAAATGGGTGTTCACCATCAAGTTCCCAAGCACCGGCGCCATTGAACGACATAAAGCTCGGCTGGTCGCACGTGGCTTCACCCAAACGTATGGTGCCGACTACACGGAGATGTTTGCACCGGTGGCCAAACTCTATACGGTTCGGGTCGTGCTTTCCCTTGCGGTCAATCTCTCATGGGATTTATGGCAGATGGATGTCAAAAACGCGTTCCTTCAAGGCGAATTAGACGAAGACGTTTATATGACTCCTCCTCCGGGCTTTGAAGACTTGGTCGTTCCCGGGAAAGTCTTGCGGCTACGAAAGGCCATCTATGGACTCAAGCAGCCCCCGCGTGCTTGGTATCACAAAATAAGCTCCACCCTCAAGACTCAAGGTTTTCGACGATCGGAGGCGGATCACTCTCTTTTTACACTTCAAACCTCTCTTGGCCTTGTGGTGGTGCTTATCTATGTCGACGACATCATTGTAACTGGCGATGATAAGGCTGGCATTGAAGACACCAAACGGTCCCTCAAATCTGCCTTTGATATTAAGGACCTAGGGGAACTCAAATACTTCCTTAGCATTGAAATCTGTCGATCTCCGGCGGGGCTCTTCCTCTCTCAACGCAAGTATACTCTTGACTTATTGGCTGAAACGGACAAGCTTGGCGTGTCTCCGGCTCCTACACCACTTGATGAGGACTATCAGCTCAAGCGAAAGGGGGAGAGAATTCGGGCAAAAGAAGGCCACCTAAGGGAACCCATGGTCGAGCCTTTCCCGGACGTCACGCGCTATCGCCGACTTGTAGGTAAGTTGATATATCTGACCATCACGCGACCTGACATATGTTATGCTGTGAATCAGGTCAGTCAACACATGAAGGCTCCAACCAAGTCTCAATGGAGCATGGTAGAGAGGATTCTCAGCTATCTCAAGGGCAGTCAGGGTCAAGCCATCTGGATGGGCAAGAATGATAACACTGAGATAGTGGGCTACTGTGATGCGGACTACAATGGAGATACCTTGGATAGGAGGTCAACCACTGGATATTGTACTTTCATTGGTGGAAATCTAGTTACATGGAAGTCAAAGAAGCAAAAGGTGGTATCTTGTTCAAGTGCTGAGGCCGAGTATCGAGCGATGAGGAAGCTAACAAACGAGTTGACTTGGTTAAAGGGGCTGCTCAAGGATCTTGGTATTGAATCAAAGCAACCGATCACTATGCATTGTGACAATGAGGCTGCAATACACATAGCCACTAACTCTGTCTTTCATGAGAGAACCAAGCACATTGAAAGCGATTGTCACAAAATTCGGGAAAAGATTGAAGAAGGAGTGGTCTTACCGTGTCACACTCAGAGTCAAGATCAGTTGGATGATATATTCACCAAGTCTGCAAGTCCTAAGGTTTGTGACTACATTCATAACAAACTAGGGCTTGTAGACATCACAAGACCTTGATCGACTTCTCTACTCCGTGGACAGCACACTCTTTTTCCCTTGGCTTAGTTTTGTCCCATGAGGTTTTCTAAGTCAAGGTTTTTAATGAGGTGCTGCTTCACGGGGTCCAAGCTTAGCCATTGCATTCGGCTCAGCTTGAGGGGGAGTATTGATCAAGGTTGTGTCCGAGGCTCGACCGTACGGACGTCCGTACAAGTTTACAATAAGGTCGAGTTCTCTACCTAAGACATAAGAGCAAGGGAGGAAAGGAAGCTAGGTCCATCAATCCCATTAAGTGTTCTAGAACACTCTAATCTAGCCGTTGGAGATCGGTGAGAAGAAGGAAGAGTCACGGGTGCACAAGTTGACTTAGGAGATGTCACTATCGCTTGGGAAACGCTCCTTCCTCTCTCTTAATGTCGACATCCTATGTTTCTATTCTTGTAAAAAGGGGTTGCCCTATTTTAGTTCTCTATTTAAGGTTGTAGACATAAGTTGTAAGA
>NW_010921920.1:12173-14796 GCF_000633955.1 Camelina sativa
GAGGTGGAAGAAGAGGAGGCTGAAAGGAAAGAGAAATGGTTTCAAGAAGACCAAGTGGTGCTTTCAGTCCTCCAAAACTCACTTGATGCTCCAATCCTTGAAGCGTACTCATATTGTGAGACGGCGAGGGAGTTGTGGGAGACACTCAAGAATGTGTATGGTAATGTCTCTAACTTGACTCGAGTGTTTGAGGTCAAGAAGGCTATTAATGAGCTCAACCAAGATGATTTGGAGTTCAGTAAGCATCTTGGTAAGTTTCGAGCACTATGGTCCGAACTCGACATGTTGCGGCCAAGTATACTCGATCCGGCGGTGCTGAGTGAAAGGAAGGAACAAGACAAGGTTTTTGGTCTTCTTCTCACCTTGAACCCATCCTTCAATGACCTCTTGAAGCACATCCTTAGGGCTGACAAATTACCCTCCTTTGAAGAAATTTGTTCTCAAATCCAAAAGGAACAAGGATCACTTGACTTGTTTAGCGGTAAGGGGGAGCTGGCTACGGCTAACAAAGGAGTGTACAAGCAAGAGGATAGGAAGGTGTGGATATGTGACCATTGCAAGAAGCTAGGTCATACGAAAGACAAGTGCTCGATACTCCATCCCCATCTCAAACCGGCCAAGTTCAAGGCTAACCTCTCGAAGGAAGCGACTAGTGACAAGGGAGCCTGTTCATCGAAGCAAGTTGATGAGGCGGCCATGACCGCAGCCTATGGAGAGGTGGTGAGGAAATCAGACCTTGAGGCACTCATTCGCTCCATTGCCTCACTCAAGGAGTCTGGTATCTCTTTTTTTACCTCTAAGCCGAATAACTCACTTGTTATTGACTCGGGTGCTTCTCACCACATGATTAGTAACCCTAGTCTAATTAACAACATAGAACCGGCTTTAGGGAATGTTATTATTGCTAATGGAGAACAAATACCTGTGAAAGGGATAGGGGACTTGAAACTATTTAATAAGACCTCAAAAGCTTTCTTTATGCCTACCTTCACCTCTAATCTTTTATCGGTTAAGAGGGCCACTAATGATTTGAAGTGTTATGCAATCTTTGGTCCTAATAGTGTTCATTTTCAGGATATTGAGACTGGGATAGTTCTTGGCGAAGGACAAGGGAGTGAAGATCTATATGTCTTAGAGAAAACCTCACCAAACTTATCTACCTCTATTAAGTCTTGTTTTGTTGTTAATTCGGATAGTATGTGGCATGCAAGATTAGGCCACCCTCATTCTTGTGCTCTTGCTTTAATGTTACCAAATGTTTCTTTTGATAACTCAAGTTGTGAGTCTTGTATTCTTGGTAAACATTGCAAGTCTATTTTCCCTAAATCTACTACTATCTATGAGCATTGTTTTGATCTAGTGCATTCTGATGTGTGGACTTCACCATGTCTTTCTAGAGATAATAACAAATACTTTGTGACTTTTATTGATGAAAAATCTAAGTACACATGGATTACTTTGTTACCATCAAAGGATAGAGTGTTTGATGCCTTTATCAATTTTCAAAATTATGTCACTAATCATTTCAATGCTAAAATTAAGGTACTTAGATCAGACAATGGCGGGGAATATACAAGTCACAAATTCAAAGAACATTTGACTAAGCACGGCATCCTACAACAAACAAGTTGTCCATATACGCCCCAACAAAATGGTGTGGCCGAGAGGAAGAATCGACACCTCATGGAGGTTGCACGATCAGTGATGTTCCACTCACACGTTACAAGGCGATATTGGGGCGATGCCGTGATGACTGCGTGTTACTTGATTAACCGGACACCGACCAAAGTCCTTAACGACTTATCACCGTTTGAGGTATTGAACAAATTTAAACCATCTCTCGATCACTTACGTGTCTTTGGTTGTGTTTGTTTTGTATTAGTGCCCGGAGAGCAGAGGAGTAAGCTAGATCCTGAAAGCACAAAGTGTATGTTCATTGGCTATTCCACGACTCAAAAGGGGTACAAATGCTATGATCCAACAACAAGTCGTTTTTATGTCTTTCGAGATGTTCTGTTCTTGGAAAATGTTGGCTACTTCGATAACACGGACTGGAACAGCCTCAAGGACCTCTCCTCTTCACCGAATGACCAGGCCTCCAGCCTAAAATTCCTTCTCGAACATCTTGGTAACCCGCCTCCACCGATCGCCTCTACATGGCCCACGTCACGCCCGACCCTTACCGAGAGTGAGCCAGAGCCTGTTGATGTCCCTGAGGACGTCTTGCCTCCAGATCATGTTCCTCCTGAGCCAAACTCGATGACGACCGGAGCCCATGGTGCTCCCATAATGCCTACCGAGGAACACTTGGAAGAAGCCTAACCGGCCGGCGACGCGGTTGACTCACATCAAGTAGAGCCACCTACTCAACCCATCTTACGCAGAAGTGAGCGTGTTAGGTCTCACCCGTCCACATGGAAAGATAAACGAGTCTACTACAACAGTCAAGCCGTCGCGCATCCTATCCAGGCTGTTTGTTCGCTTGAGCTATTTCCGGTTGATCACCAAGCTTTCTTTGGCCAAGTCGACGCTTATTGGGTTCCTCAAACTTATGACGAGGCTAAGGAGCACAAGGAGTGGTTGATATGATCCTCCCAAGGATTCGGCACCTTCGAGTTGGTTG
>NW_010921921.1:0-12916 GCF_000633955.1 Camelina sativa
ATTGGGCGCGGAATAAACGCTCTGGGTCCGGCTTATCCCAATGATTGGAAGTTCGGGTGCGAAATAACGACTCTGGATCCGGCTTATCCCGAAAAATAGTAGGTAGTTATACCAGCTGATCACCTGGCCAGGGTGTCAACAAGGGGTGAGTTCGGTACGAACAAATAGATACTTAGTCCCAGTCGGGCTAAGGTATACGTATGAGTATATAGTTTTTTTTTTTGTTTGTTTTTTTTTTGAAGGAATTTCCTTTTTCTGGAAATAATGAACGTGCTTTATTAAATGCGCTGCGCGGTCTTTGAGAATTATTCTCGGAACCTCGCGAAAACCACGCTGCACTCTGATTGGTGCATTCAGCGGCGGTTACTTCCCGTAATCCTGTATAAATAGAATTGAGAGTTTGGGAGATCATTCTAACTTCAACAACTTTCCAAAATATTGAGAGAAAGAGATGGTGACTACTCGATCTGCGTGGCTAAAACGGGCTCTGGAAAGGTTAACCGCTTCGTCGAGTGGTTCCAACCAAACTGAATCGTCGGATGATTCCTCTGCCCAAGAGGGCGTAGAGACTTTCCGAGTACGCACACTTGTCCCACCTGTTGATATGGCGGGTGTAGAAGGGAGCCTCGTGTGTCAAGAACTCCGAAGGTATCGGGCTCGCCGCTATAGGTTGGGGGCTCACCTTATGGCGAGACGTCGTAGACTGGCCGAAGTCTGTCGGCTTTACCGTTTGGACGGGACTATTCGGGTCCTGCACGAATTAATCGCCGAAGGCTTCTTCTTGGAGAAGTGGCGTATGACCGGGCTGCTTGCCGCGCGTACGGCGTGCCAAGAACTGGTGGCGAGTATGGAGGTGCCTGTCTTTTTTGAGGACGACTGTCAGCCCCTCGAAGATACCGCGCACCCGTTTACCGTGGATATCTGGGCCTACCGGGCTTCCATAGAAAGGTTAAGGCGGTACGCCAATTTCTTGGAATCGGCTGGTCCGGTTTTCCGTGAGAGGCACCTGGTCGAGGGCCCGTGCGCCTTCCTGGAAGACTTGGTGTCAAGAGGCGTTGAAGTTCCGAGGGCTAAGGCAAGCTCGTCAGTTCTGGCGAAGCGAACTGGATAAGGTAGCAGTAGAAGAACCGCTGGCAGACGATCTGTCAGGTCCGCGGCCTCCACTTCGTCTACTGGACTGCCCCAGATAGTGACGGCGAAGCCCTGACCGCTCCGGACGTTTTTTTTTATTTTTTATTTATTTATTTATTTTTTTGTTTTTAGGAGAACTCAGTCGTTGAAGGGATTTTCCCTCTTTGCGTCTCTTTTCTCTGTTTTCTTTTTTGTGTTGGTCATCGCTCCAAAGCATGTAATGGGGATTGACTTCTTTAGAAAAACTTAATTTTAATTGGAATTATCAAACCGTGTAAGAGAAATCAAATCCATGGTCGATATTTCGTACATTAGATCAGCTTGGCGCCGAACTGAATGTATTCGAATAATAAGAAGAAGTTTTTCAACCGGAAAAAACTTTATTAATATATTAGCTGCATTCACCTCATCTTTAAAAGATAAGGAATTGCCTACGTACCCCGAAGTGGGGATCAAGCCAACCGTAGTTCGTACTACAAAAGAAAGATAAATGGAGTTCGGAGTCCCGAAAACTCCTGGGTAGGATCGTAACAGCGACTTAGCTGTAATAACGTTTCAAGTGGGCTGCGTTCCACGAGTTTTTGATCCGTTCCCCAGCCATGGTTACGAGTTCGTAGACGCCTGGACGAACCGCTCTAGACACGAGGTATGGACCCTCCCATCGAGCGCCGAGCTTACCGGCGTTCACTTCCTTGGTGTTCTCGAAAACTTCTCTACGAACTAGATCGCCTTCGTTGAAACGTCGCTGACGAACAGTCTTATTATAGTATCGAGCTGCTGCGTCTTGGTAATGTTGCACTCGAACTAATGCTTTATGCGCAACTCCTCGGCAAGGTCGTTGTGGTCGATCAGCATTTTGTCATTGAGTTCGGGATTATCGACCATCATAGTACGGCGAAGTGTCGGGACTCCTGCTTCGGCCGGGGCAAGTGCTTCGAGACCATATGCGAGGGAGAAGGGGGACTGTCCTGTGCTTCGCCGTGGGGTTGTGCGATATGACCATAGTACACCGTCCAAGTGGTCTGCCCATGCTCCCTTCCTTCGACCGAGTCGTTTCTTGAGTCCGTCGACGATCGACTTATTCGTGGCTTCAGCTTGACCATTACCTTGCGGGTACCGAGGAGTCGAAGTGCTGAGACGGATTCCCCACAGACGGCGCCAATTGTAGAAACTAGGTTTCCACAATGAATTTGTTTGAGGAGGGAAACAAATTCAATAGAGTTATATCTCTAGAAAACAGATCTGAGCCTTCGAATTAAAGTAAAGAGGTAGAACTCAAAGGAGTTAGGGTTTATTGCCAAGGACAAAAGGAGAACTCGATTATTGTATTTTATTTTCCACCCTTACAATGGAGAAGTCTCTCCTTCTTTATACATGTTCTAAGATTACAATATATATCCACTTTCCTTATCGGACGAAGTGAGATATGGAAAACTGCCTCATTGCTTCATTCGGCCGCCGTGCCGAAGTGGAAGTCGGCTCCTTCTTCTTCAAGGCGACACTTTGGCCGAACTGACTTCTTGTTGACCTAATCGAGCCCTTAACCGGTTTCCCGATTAACTAATCAATTAGTATTTCTGGTTTAGCTCGGTATGTCGGGGGTGCTGAATCCTGCACCAACAGAAGGCAATGAAAGTGAAGCTTCAAGACGTATCAAAACAGAGCTTCTTGTGCAGATGCAGGTGAGAAGATTATTAGAATTCTGGGGATGAATTATTAGGAGAAACATGACTTCTTTCTCTCTCTCTCTATTTCTCTTTTATTTTAGGGTGTCGGACACAATGATGAGAAATTCCTTGTTCTAGTAGCAACAAATACACCGTATGCTCTTGATCAGGTGAAACTCATAAGAGTGGATTGGTGTTTTTGAATTAGTTTCCAGCTTTAGAATAATACTCAATACCTTGTTCATTGCAGGCTATTCGGCGACGTTTTGATAAGCGTATCTATATCCCTCTACCTGATGTCAAGGCTCGTCAGCACATGTTCAAAGTACTGAATTGTCTTAAAACTTTTCTCATAGTAAATTCAGGAGACCCAATCCTAATGATATTCGTGTATGAATCAGGTGCATTTGGGGGATACTCCTCATAATTTGAAAGAAGCTGATTTTGAATATTTAGCTTGCAAGACAGAGGGATTTTCTGGTTCAGATGTGGCTATTTGTGTAGGTGGCTTGGCCTGAGTTATTATCTCTCTATCTAGATAAATAAACAGTCTAGGCTTGTGCGCTGATTTCTACTTACAATAAGTAACTTGCACTTTATGGCTCACGGGACAGTCTCTTATTGTGTATACTTTTGTATTTTCTTACTTTCACCTTTCAGCAAAGTTATTATGTAATGATAGTTCCCCTTTCACTCTATGAATTAAATGGCCTGATCCAAGAGCGCTAGTTATGTCACTGAAAAATGCTATCACCACAACTTCATCATGTAAAGACATTTGTTTTGAGTCAGTTAGGTGTAGAAATTATACACAAATCAATTAACCTATAAATGATGTCTTTCTCTGTTTTGTTAGCAGCTGGTGCATTGTAAAATCCAAGAGGTGCATTCTTCTAGCATTTTGAACTTCTGGCGCTTTGCTATATCCAAGAAAATCTCCATCCTCTTGTGGAACTCTGACCCGCTCTCTTTGCATCTAAAGGAACCAGAACACTCACACTGCTCTGTCAAATGAGCGGCTTTCACCTGATTGCACCTAATGCACACTAGATCCTGCATGTGGTACATTCTCTCTCTCTGTCTCACCATCTGGAGAAGACTATTCTCCATCTGCTCTCTGTCATATATCTTCCCACATTGTGTATCCGCACATGACCATTCTTTCTCTGTTAATAGATCTGGGTCTCTGCATAAATCTAGGTCTCTGTAGGCATCACAGTTGCTGCAACAATAAAAACAGTATAATCAAAACTTGGTGTATACATTTTCAGCCGTCTTACTGCTTACTACTTCAAAAAAGTCAAGTATTAAAAAACACAATGTGGGTAGATATATGACAGAGCAGATGGTATATTCAGCCTTCGGAATATGACCAAGGTAGCCCTCTTTTCTCTGGGATTTGGGGGTCTACGGCGTTTTTCTTTTCTTTTAGTGTTGCAAACAGATAGCAAAAACTAGAGGTAGCAAATCACCAGAATGCTTCTTTGAATCACAAAAATTGAGCATTTCTTTTGGTCAAGTAATACCTGCAAGCTACATTAGGTAAGATGCAGGAGGGCCCAGGATCAAGAAATTCGGCTTCAGCAGCATACTCTTTTACCTTAATGTACTTCAACAGATTCTTTCTCATTACCTATAGAGAAGAGATTACGTCAGTAAGATTGTAGGTCTAGAGAACAAAATTTGAGAAGACAATAGTTAACACCCATCTGAAACTATCCAACTTTTTAGGTAAACAGTTTCAAGAATCAGATTTCCGGAATGTAGACTGGATTTGTGAATGAAATCATTTACAAAGAGGTTTTCAAATTATAAAGATTAAAAACTCTATATGAGAATTTTGAATTTTCATTTCCAAGATTAATCTATTCAGAGGACTTGTGAATACTCCATATGTTTATCAAATTGTACCAGTATCAGGTAAAATTGAAAAGGAATAGGTAGAGTACTTACCAGAACATCGTGCTGGACATTCTGGTCAAGAGCCAGAACAGCAGAGATAACCTGTATAAATTCTAACGTGTAATCTCCTTTGGGAGTTTGACCAGAAAACCGAGATGCATCTGAAACGTTTATGTCCTTCATGTGTGACATGATATCAATAACCTTCTTAAGAAGCCTCTCTGTGAAATAGGATTCAATCTGCATAAAAAAACAAAAAATTAATGAGGAGATAATCTTTTGAGGGAACGAAAAGTAAATCAAAAGAAATGGCTTTAAGACTACCTGTTCTCTTAGATATTCTACCATCTGTGCCTCTAAACTCTCTGAACTGCCTTTTTTTTTCTCTAATGCAAATTTCCAGGGATGGAATATAAACTCGGCAACGATTATAGTGAAATCACTCTGCCAAGATAGATGAAATGCATCAGTGTCCAAGAAAATAGTCTAACTGTTGCCACATGTTTAAATCACTCTGCTTTGATTTGAGTGAGGGTTCTGTCTGTACACCTTAATATACTCGGGTAAATGTCGTGCAACACTCCATTTTTGTTCAATAGCCACTTCGTCAGGTGAACTTTCATCATCGGTAGCTTGGATACCAGTGTAGTTATACTAAAGGTTGAAAAAGAGATATCTTGATGAGAGGGTATAAATAAGGAAAAGCAAGATCAAGAAGTCTGATTAAACCAAAGCTAATGATGGAAGATGGGGCTTTAGTAGAGTTCAGTGCAGTTTGGAAATTATTTTTTAACCATCAAGGTGAAAGGACTTTACTCTGGTTTACTGGAACAACATGAATTGAGGTCCCATGGATTGTCACTTTTTCATTTCCTCTCTTTGAGGCTCAATTTTTATGTTCAGGGATTTGTAATTTTACAATTTACAACAAAGTTTACCATGTTTAGCTATCAGAAATTAAGAATACAAAAGGGAAGTATAAGAAATAAGAATTCTAACCTGATCCATGAAAAGTAATGAGTGCCAGTAGTGAACCGGCTCGAGCAATATCCACTCAAAGATAGAACTGTCAGGGGCAAAGTACAAAAATAATGGCAGGAAAATGAGTGCAGCCGACATATAGTCAAACATATATACCGTGAAAGGAAGAAACCAACCTATTTCCCACCGCTGTGAGCAAGCTTTCACAATAGGCCTTAGCAGCAGATAGATCAAATTTCCCTGTGTCGATAATGACCTTTGAGAAGTCTGCATAAATTATCATAGCACCCAATCTCCGCAAATCAGTCAATAGCAGAGCAAAGACCTTTTGCATGACCTACAATATTCATGAAAAACGCAGGATGTCAAATGGGTTTAGAATTTTAAAGGCAAATAAAAAGTGAATGTAACTGACAAATCTCAGGATCTGAAGGTGCCTTGGGAATGATATGTCATAATAAGCATAATCCAGCATGGAGGTATTATTTGTTAGCTTCAGTTTCGATAAAATGAATTGACTAAGAAAGATTCAGACAGGAGTAAATTTATATAAAGTCTGCTGATTTATCCACACCAACTCATTTATACTTGATAAAAAGCAAGAAATACTAGATAATATTTACCTTGTGAAGCATGAGATGAAGAGCTGGATCATGGAGCTTAGAGGACGGGCTACAATAAGGAATTAACATCGGTATGTTATGAGTCAAAAAAAAAGTGAACATGTTACAAGATGTGACATAATCATACCTGCAGAGCCACCAAGACAAGCGTTGCAAAATGGAATCAGCATAGATATTCTCATATTTACGCACATCAGTAAAGCAATTATCAAACAATTGTTTCAGGACACGAAATGCTTGAGCACATCCAGTGGTCTCATCAAAACTGGTGTTCTCGTCTGAATTTGTTTCAAATCCCGAAAAGACGCCTCCTTCCATTTCATTCACAAGGTTGCTTTTCAGAAGGGCATTAACAGCCAAGTGATGGATCTGCACAATGCATGTTAATTAGAACAACATCCAAAAGAGCACGACAATTAAATCATTTTTTTTTATGACCTTTAGCTCCACAGACACTTTTCTATACGCTCCAGGGAATACCAAACTTGTCTGTTGCACCTGTGTCAGAGAAGCATACCAGTTTATCACCTTGATAGCGCACAAAAACAAAAAGAGAAAAAAAAAAAAAGAAAAACAACATAGAGATTTGCGATGATCCTGACAAAATTCACAGAATCCAAAAGGAAATTTTTTTTAACCCATTTGGTTACGTACCTCATCAGCAAAGAATGTCTCTTCATTGTTTATACCTCCGAGGTCTGGAACACCATTATCTGACACCCAAAGGACCTGTTATACAAAGGAAATTCAGTGATACATAATAGGCACTTCTAAAGGAAAAAGAAAAAAAAATCGAAATCAGTGATAGAGAGACAACAGCCTTTTGCCTAGGCGCTGGAGGAACAGAGCAAGAGCAAAAAGGCAAACAGAAAGAAAAAGGAAGGCAAATATTGTAGCAGTGGAACTAAAAAAAAAGTTACAAGTTAGGAAATTCGAAGAAAAGACCTGTTGCTGGCCACGGAGTGCCCTGGACATGAAGATATCTATTGTGAATGTTAGCCAATCAAGTCCAAAATTCCCCAGAGGCACCTAGTAAGTTGTACAGGAAATGTCAATAACTGCACAAAACAATAATATGAGGAACTATATCTCCACTTTAGAAACATAACCTACATGGGCGTATCTTGATTGGGCAATCCTCTGATCCAACCACTGAAATGCTGCAGCACAACGGAACATTGCTATTTTTGCTGCTGGACGTTGCCAGGAGACAGGCTATGCATTGCAACCCCACCACACATACGTATTACTTGATCAAATAAACATCTATCATAACATAAAAGGAGAAAAGGTAGCCAATTGGTTTATAAGTTAGGAACCTGATAACTATTGTCATCGCCGTTGAAGGGAATCCTCACACAGGGGAAATCATCCAGGGCCTTAATACCTTCCATCATGGAGTTATAGTCAGGGCATTCAATGACAGCAACAGTTGGTCCACTATTTTCTTCTCTGCAAGATAAAGAAACAATGTGACTAGTCAACACTACGGGATGATTTAACATAACCTTACAAGAAAAGTCCAACAATCAAACTCTTTGTTTCTTTTTGGGACAATTAACTTATACAATGTATCTAAGATTCTAAGTTACCAACTAGTTCACACAGGAAAAAATCAAATAGGAAAAAGCATGCGCAACTGATTCAATAGAAACACTATTGGATTCAATATGTCAGGGAAACATTTAACAAGCTGCACCGCTATAAATCAGGAAAAACGAGTTACTTGTATTCACTTATTGCTTTCTGTATAATCTTCTTGGCAGCTTCAGGATGGTCAACATAGTCTACCTGATGATTAGCATTCACAAAAGCTCAAAAAAATGCACGACTACTATTGTAGGGGTTCTATGTGATGAGTTTAGAGCATACCTGGAAAAGGATACTACCCCAAGACAATAAGTCAATTGAAAATTCTTGGCAACTATCTCTAAACTGTCTCTCTTGGGCAGATGGTAATAATTCCTTGCTATTAAAAGGATCAACTACCACGGCAGACATACGCTTCGATGCATGACAATATAAAACATACATAGCACGCCCTGTAGAGGTGCTGCAAACAAGAAACAAGTATACCATGAGATAAGTATTCCGGTCTGCATAGAGTATTCAATAATATGACTAGACACGTAGTCATAAACACTCCAACATTGTGACTAAATGCCTACTAGAAATTTACAATCAAAACCTTCTTCAACTTAAATTGCATGAAGTTGAATTGGTTTCCATCAGAAAAAGGGGTAGTCATGTTACTTTACAGAATGGAGCTTTACCTGTTATACAAGTAAACAAGTGGAATTGAACGGTCCAAGTAGCGACACTCAGTTGTAGTTTTCATATGAAGTTCACCAATTTTCCATCCATCTTGGATATTACGGTGCTTAGCTGTGTTATCAATTTCGCATACACATCCAATTTGACATATAGCACTAAACTCCAGAGGCACCTTAGTTTCATATATGCCCTGCCAAAGTTAATTATGAGACAAGCAAGCATAAACATGGTATTCTCTTGATGAAAAATGAAGGTCAAAACATGCATTTAACAAACAAGTTGACAAATCCCACCAAGCTGACAAGTCGATGGGTCTCATTCACATTCTATTCAAATAACAAAGAAGACACACACACATAACTGAGATCACAGACACCAAATACAATTTGTCTACTCACCAAATAAAATGCCACCAGAGATCACAGAAGTAAGAGTTAACGATACTAAGAAACTTTCTTTATTACTTTTAAGACATGCGATGGGTGGGTAGTCGATAAAAGGTGTGGCTTCTGATGGCACTTATTTTTTTTTAACTTTTTAAAAGACCTCACCTCAATTTCAGGGTTGGCAAGAAGAGCTGCACGCATTTTGCTTTCTTTTTTAAATTGATCTTCCTGAATTTTAACCTGTAAAGAAATATAAAACTAGTAACTAACTAAAAGGAATACAAGGGGAAAGATGTATAGTTGATAAAAGGCATGCCTCAATCAAATTATAAGAAGGCCTTCCATGAGGAAGAATCTTGTTGACACACTTTCCCGGGAATTTTTCAACTGTAGGAGCTTTGGAATTAATGTAAAACACCCTTGGGATTGTCAATGGGATCTTAAGCATCAATCCTTTCACAACCACCCAGGCGAAAAATTGCCCACTCTGTGGACTTGGGACCAGTTGTATTATCTGAAAAAGCCAGAAAGACAACATTATATGGTTACAAAATATTAGCCAAAAATATAAATACATTTAGGTTGCTGTGCCCACCTGCCAATGTGAACTAGTCAAGGCTTCTTCAGGCCTCCTAAAGTATGAACCTACACCTCCTCTTCCCAGACCAACTTTTTGATTTATCTCGTGAGCATCAATCTGCTTTGAAGATCTTAGATCACCCAACCTACAAAAAGAAGGAATACACAGTCAAGAAGTTCAGAAAGTTTTAGAAGCAGCGGATGTCATATTGAACTACATTTTGTTCCAAATAAAGTACTACCTTCGTTTTTTCTTCTTCTCTAATGTCACTTTCCATTTTCTCTTTTTCAGTTCAAGCCATCCTTGGTAATTTACGTTCTTGTCAATGTTCTGAAATGAGATATCATGGAACTCTGGACCGCAGCTCTCTTTCTGCTCGTGTTCAGTCATTTTTTTTTTTACTTCAAAAGAACGTGCAATTGGCTTTGGCCCTTTCACGGAAGGCCTGTTTTCTTTGCAAAAATCCTCAATATCTTCCATATTATCTTCAGTCACCAAATGATCTGTGTCCGACACACCGTCTTTGTTTGCTGAACTAAACATATCAACTAGTTTTCTCTGGCGAAATTTGTCCTCTTTCTCACGAACCTTTTTATGGAGCCAATCAGGATGATTCACCCTAGGCACAGGATTTTCCACCTAAAGAGGTCATATAAGCCGTTAGATATTTACAGAAAGAATATTAAGAAAAACAAAACCAATATAAATAGTAACAATGAACCTTCTGCATTGCAGCAGGAATGGTAATAACTTTTTGGATAGCTGAACTAAGGCGCTGCTTATAATACGACCAGTCAATAATTAAACGGATTCCGACGTCTGATGATGTCTTGCACCATTTTCGCAGATAATACTTCATAATTCCTGTGAATTTTGACGTTTCCATTACATTTGATCGATAAGAACGCAAGAATACATAATCACAGCAGATAACAGAAGGTTTACCCGGTTTCGTTGTTTCAAATATAGCAACAGGAACAGCCCGTTCGCTAACAGGTGTACCCTAATCATGAGAAAAGGTGTTAAGTTGCAAGAAAGGAAGTACTATAAGCAGATATACTATACCAGAATAGCTCAAAAAGATGCTTAACAGACAGTAAATACTTTTTTAAATGTAAGCAACATTATTAATACAGATTACATGTGTGACGACATTATTGACTTAGAGAAAATGTACATTCAGCAGTGTAACCTAACTAAGTCCTCCAACAGTAGAGATTGTTAACAGAACATACACAAGTCTGTCACTCGTACTAAAAAATTATAAGAAAAGATGGAAGAAGATATGTGAATCAGTTATTTTTTTCATAAGACCTAACTATTCAGTTTTTTCTGGCCTGTTCGGGTTGGTAATGGATGGCCTCTTTATATGTCAAAGGAGGACAAAAGTTCCACGAAAATTTTAAGTTTGACAGAAATGTACCTTTGGCTCACAAGCAACAATGTATTGGCAACGAAGTCCTTTATCTTTGACCATTGAATCACCAAGAAATTCAGCCAAGCGTTTTGCGGTGGTCACTGCACATGACTTTTGCTCACCATAATCTGCTAACGATTTGCTCATTGTGCTTGACTCTGATATATAATCTAGCAGTTCACTATCGGCAATATCTTTTCCTTGATTCTGGAGAAAATGTAAAGAGAAAACTATGAGCAAAATGACCCTTTTACAAATAAGAGAATTTAGCAGCACCTATATGAAAAGTCTTTCTCCTCAGTGGCTCCTCGGTAGGGGGAAAAAAATCAACTAAAAAATAACAAAAAACAAATTATTTCACATACATCGAGTAGGTCAAGCCACCGATTTGCGACGGCTGCAACAGCAGAATAGCACTCTTTAAGAGTTGATCCATGGAGAAATTTGTCAAAAAGCTCGGCCTGTAGGGAAGGGATAGAAAAACAAATAATGAAGGCTCTACACATGTTTATCAAGTAAATCTCAGCCTATTTTCTTGGGATGCTTGCGTCTAACAAATCATGAACATCTTATGCAGTTCATATTTGAAATAAGCTTAAGTAAACACAAGAATCCAAAAAATAGGATGGAAATGTTTTTAAAAAAAAAAAATGTAACATGCAGTGTGTCGTCATAGAACAGAGATTTTATTTATCAGTCTGTTCTTTTATGAACGATGAAGGTAGAGGAGCTCTAGATACTTGCTAAATAGTCACCTGAACAAGCAATTAAGAACCAGTGGAATTCTCCCTTTTCCTAACAGAGAATTATTTTATGTCAGAATTAGAACCTTAAAAATGCTGCTAGAAAGAGTTACTAAAAGTCTACTATAACTAGATCAAGTGAAATACAATCATCAACCGCTTTGAGCCTAAAAATAGATGAAGCAACAATCTGATGAATCATTACAACACAAAGAAAGGAAAGGATACCTGGAAAACTTTAATGAGTTTCAGCTCCCCTCTACGCTTGATCTCAAAACCCTTGAGTTCTGCTAAGGTTCCGTCATGATTGAAAACAGCATAACGCTTCTTAATTAAGATTCCTTCCTCTTTCGATGCAGGAATAATCATTGCCTGAATGGAAAGAATTACAAATATTTCTACGCAGCAATCAAAGAGCAGCACACGTAAAAGTTTAATAAAGTTTAAGCATACCTTGTACGGTCCATCCACTTCAAATTCAATTGAGCATTCACTATGTGACTTGTATGTCTTGCGTACAGGATCTTCAAGAGTCTGTTTCAACCAACAATTAAAGGGAAAAAGGAAACGAAACACAAGGCAAAATGCTTTCAGAACCTCAGAAGGGTTTATATCATCTGCTTATTTAAGACTGAACACAAAAGCTACATATAGGTAAGGAAAAGCTTGGCATACCTGATATTGATCATTTGTATTATTCTTTGCCACATCAACATTTAGCATTACACATGGATAAGAGATTGTGAGTTTCTTCATGTCACTGCAGTCAAAAAATAGAATTGATGGTTTACTTAACATCTTGAGAACCACGAGAAAATAAAATCCCCCCTAACATGGATATAAAAACTCTTGAATATATCTTAAAGTGAACTATTGCAATATATTCAAAACAAAATAGAACACGGAACTTCCAAACATGGAGATAGCAAAACCTTACATCGTTTTAAAAGTAAAGTTCTCAGGAAAAGATCCAGGGAGACAACACCATATACCATCTGTATCCAACTCAAGTGGTTTCCCGATTCGATCAATAAGCAAACGGGCATTCTGGATGATTTTGGCTCCAGTATAGGTAACTACACCAGCCATTTCCATGGAGTACCATCTTGCACCCCTGGAAATTGTTTCAAGTAAAGCTTTGGGTCAACCTAAATGGAACAGACAACGATCATATAACCAAAGTCCAGGCTCTTTGCAAGAGATCAGAAGACT
>NW_010921921.1:14314-14716 GCF_000633955.1 Camelina sativa
ATGCAGTGTCAGCAATTCGACGCGACAAGAGAAATAA
This sequence comes from Camelina sativa, assembly GCF_000633955.1. Lineage (NCBI taxonomy): Eukaryota > Viridiplantae > Streptophyta > Magnoliopsida > Brassicales > Brassicaceae > Camelina > Camelina sativa. The sequence continues at coordinate 14,352 of NW_010921921.1, forward strand.
ATACTGAAACGAATCAAGGGAATAAGCACTAAAATCAATATTTCTAAAAACTACCTTTTTCTTGATTTCGTCCTTCACTTCATCATAATTGGAAATTGAATCCATTCTCATTTTCCCTTCTACAGTGATAGCATATTCCAGATCCCGACCAAGGTTATCAATCAGTTGCTGGCAATTAACGCGTCCAATATCAGATAGGTTCATAAATTATTATTTTTGTGTGCACCAGGTGCAAAAAATAGCTATGATAACATCATGTGCATAATAATGGGAAGCATTTTGCTTGAGGAATCCATTACAGACTACACAGGTATTTATTATTAACTGCACCACTTCAGATGACATTACAGAAAGATCAGTGACAT
>NW_010921922.1:0-558 GCF_000633955.1 Camelina sativa
AGCCTGTTTTCTCGGTTTAAGCATGTTTTGGGATAAAACGGGTTTATATGTTGTCTAAACACTCCAAAAATTTTCTAACTAATCCAATTAGTCAAATGCATTGGAAAGTCACACATTCTAACCCTAGAAATAGTAACAATGCTATTTACTGCTTCAAATTAATGATTTCTCTCGGTTTTAGCCTGTTTTCTCTGTTTAAGCCTGTTTTAGGATAAAACGGGTTTAAGTGTTGTCTGAACACTCCAAATTCAACCCAAACTGTTATAATTAGTTATATGCATTGTATTGTTACATATTTTGACCCTAGAAAGAGTAAAATAGCTGTTTACTGCTTCAAATCAATGTTTCTCTCGGTTTTAACGTGTTTTCTCGGTTAAGCCTGTTTTGGGATAAAACGGGTTTAAGTGTTGTCTAAACACTCCAAATTGAACCCAAACTCTTATAATAAGTCAAATGCATTGTATTGTTACATTTTTTGACCCTAGAAAGAGCAACACAGCTGTTTACTGCTTCGAATCAATGTTTTCTCTCGGTTTTAGCCTGTTTTCTCGGTTTAAG
>NW_010921922.1:1994-14686 GCF_000633955.1 Camelina sativa
AATTAGTCAAATGCATTGGAATGTCACACATTCTAACCCTAGAAATAGTAACAATGCTATTTACTGCTTCGAATCAATGTTTTCTCTCGGTTTTAGCATGTTTTCTCGGTTTAAGCATATTTTGGGATAAAACGGGTTTAAGTGTTGTCAAAACACTCCAAATTCAACTCGAACTCTTACAAAAAGTTAAATGGATTGGAGTTTCACACTTTCTGACCCTAAAAACTTTAACAATGCTGTTTACTGCTTAGAATCAACGTTTTCTTGGCTTTAGCCTGTTTCGGGACAAAATGGGTATAAGTGGTGTCCAAACAATCCAAATTCAACCCAAACTCTTATAATTAGTCAAATGCATTGGAATGTCACACATTCTGACCCTAGAAATAGTAACAATGCTATTTACTGCTTCGAATCAATGTTTTCTCTCGGTTTTAGCTTGTTTTCTCGGTTTAAGCATATTTTGGGATAAAATGGGTTGAAGTGTTATCAAAACACTCCGAATTCATCCCGAACTCTTACAATTAGTTAAATGGATTGGAATTTCATACATTCTGACCCTAAAAACTTTAACAATGCTGTTTACTGCTTAGAATCAACGTTTTCTCGGCTTTAGCCTGTTTCGGGACAAAATGGGTATAAGTGGTGTCCAAACAATCCAAATTCAACCAGAACTCTTATAATTAGTCAAATGCATTGGATTGTTACATATTTTGACCCTAAAAAGAGTAACATAGCCGTTTACTGCTTCAAATCAATTTTTCTCTCGGTTTTTGCCTGTTTTCTCAGTTTAAGTCTGTTTTGGGATAAAACGGGTTTAAGTGTTGTCTAAACACTCCAAATTCAACACAAACTCTTATAATCAGTCAAATGCATTGTTCTGTTACATTTTTTGACCCTAGGAAGAGTAACACAGCTGTTTACTGCTTTGAATCAATGTTTTCTTTCGGTTTTAGCCTGTTTTCTCGGTTTAAGCATGTTTTGGGATAAAACGGGTCTAAGTGTTGTCTAAACACTCCAAGTTCATCCCGAATTCTCACAATAAGTCAAATGCATTGGAATATCACACATTCTAACCCTAGAACAGTTAAAACGCTGTTTACTGCTTATAATCAATGTTTTCTCGGTTTTAACATGTTTCAAGACAAAATGGGTATAAGTGGTGTCTAAACACTCCAAATTCATCCCGACCTCTTATAATTAGTCAAATGGATTGGATTTTTATATATTTTGACCCTGGAAAGAGTAACATAGCTGTTTACTGCTTCAAATCAATTTTTTCTCGGTTTTAGCCTATTTTCGGTTTAAGCCTGTTTTGGGATTAAACGGGTTTAAGTGTTGTCTAAACACTCCAAATTCATCCCGAACTCTTACAATTAGTTAAATGGATTGGAATGTCACACATTATGACCCTAGTAATTGTAACAAAGCTGTTTACTACTTAGAATCAACGTTTTCTCGGCTTTAGCCTGTTTGGGGACAAAATGGGTATAAGTGGTCAACTCGTACTCTTATAATTAGTGAAATGCATTGGATTATTACCTATTTTAACCGCAAAAAGAGTAACATAGTTGTTTACTGCTTCAAATCAATGTTTCTCACGGTTTTCGCCTGTGTTCTCGGTTTAAGCCATTTTTGGAATAAATCGGGTTTATATGTTGTCTGAACACTCTAAATTCAACCCAAACTGTTATAATTAGTCAAATGCATTGTATTGTTACATATTTTGACCCTAGAAAGAGTAACATAGCTGTTTACTGCTTCAAATCAATGTTTCTCTCGGTTTTAACGTGATTTCTCGGTTAAGCCTGTTTTGGGATAAAACGGGTTTAAGTTTTGTCTAAACAATCCAAATTGAACCCAAACTCTTATAATCAGTCAAATGCATTGTATTGTTACATGTTTTGACCCTAGAAAGAGTAACACAGCTGGTTACTGCTTCGAATCAATTTTTTCTCTCGGTTTTAGCCTGTTTCCTCGGTTTAAGCATGTTTTGGGATAAAACGGGTTTAAGTGTTTTCTAAACACTCCAACTTCATTGATGTGATAATGAGACCATCCAAGACGACGCTTGAGTCTTGCTCAACACGAACGATGTGAAAGATCAACTCTTCCAGCCAAACTACTATTTGGGATACATTCTTACCTCATCTAGAGCATATCTCGAAGTGGAATCAGTCCAATCAGAGTTCAGATGAAGGAGTTATTCATTTTACAAATCTTGTGAACTCATGGCTACACGATTTGGACTTACGAGCATTCAACGGAGGATTCCAACCAAGTCTGAAGGATTCAAGGTATGAAACAAACTGTTCTGGAATCTTGATCCATCCTAGAATCACTGAGAATTGGAAGCACATTAAAAGCAGTTCATACGTGAAAGATATGGATGTTTCAAATCAGTGGATCTGCCCTAGTCCCAGTTTCGCGTCTGAGCCAAATATCGTGTTACACAGACTAACTCAGAATCAATTTCGACACAACATCGGTTGGAGGTTGTTAATGGATCTCTTATGTTTCCAACAATCTCAAAAATAGAAGATTTGGACCACGGAATACAAGGATACAATTCATTTGCCACTGGGGGTCAATCTCGTTCTTAACCTGAAGAGTGTTAGGTCCAATTGGTTTAGGTGCTTCCAGAATTATGTTTGGCAACCAGGAGGTGTTTCTAGTACGCCCAAGGTGAAGAAATGGCACAATCCATGTTGTTTCTCATCAGCAAGTTGGAACAATGACTAGAGCAAAGGCTAAGAGGCTAAGAAATGCACTAAATGGGCTTATTCAAGAGCTTACGGCCGAAGAGAGCATGGGAAGATACTATTGGGGATGATACCTATCAAGTCCAGCCCACTTTGAACCTAATTCAAGTCAAAGAAAGCCCAAAATAATCACTTTATTTTGTGGTCAAAGAGGGATGACGAAAATAGAGTTCAACTCACCTTGGGAAGGACACCTTGGGAAGACAAACTTCAAGGAGTTGAATCTTCATTCATTTATTGTGTTTTAGTTTCAAGAATAAACTCATGTAATCTCATTTGAGAATAATCAACCAATTTTCCTTTTCTTTATTAGAGTTTATCTCTTTGTTCTTTGTCTAGAACTTTTTTTTGTTTCTTGGTGTGTAATATCCAAGCAACAGCATCCTTTTGCTGGACTAGTGTGTCATATCTAGCAGTGATTGGAGTTGGGAATATCAGCAGTCTTCCACAACTGCTGTGCGACTCCTCAATCCATCAAATCTCCCTTGTTGCACCTTGCACCTTGGCGAGTTTCTATCCTTTTTAGTCCGGCTGAGTGATCCTCGAATTTTGGGCGTATCATTCATCCTGAATTCTTACAATAAGTCAAATGCATTAGAATGTCACACATTCTAACCCTAGAAACTGTAACAACGCTGTTTACTGCTTAGAATCAATGTTTTCTCGGTTTAGCCTTTTTCAAGACAAAATGGGTATAAGTGGTGTCTAAACAATCCAAATTCAACCCGAACTCTTATAATTAGTCAAATGCATTGGATTGTTACATATTTTGAAACTAAAAAGAGTAACTTAGCCGTTTACTGCTTCAAATCAATGTTTCTCTCGGTTTTCGCCTGTTTTCTCGGTTTAAGCCTGTTTTGGGTTAAAACGGGTTTAAGTGTTGTCTAAACACTCCAAATTCATCCCGAACTCTTACAATTAGTTAAATGGATTGAAACTTCACACATTATGACCTTAGAAACTGTAACAAAGCTGTTTATTGCTTAGAATCAATGTTTGCTCGGCTTTAGCCTGTTTCGGGACAAAATGGGTATAAGTGGTGTCCAAACAATCCAAATTCAACTCGAACTCTTATAATTAGTCAAATGTATTGGATTGTTACATATTTTAACCGTAAAAAGAGTAACATAGCTGTTTACTGCTTCAAATCAATGTTTCTCTCGGTTTTCGCCTGTTTTTCGGTTTAAGCCTTTTTTGGGATAAAACGGGTTTAAGTGTTCTCTGAACACTAAATTCAACCCAGACTGTTATAATTAGTCAAATGCATAGTATTTTTACATATTTTGACCCTAGAAAGAGTAACATAGCTGTTTACTGCTTCAAATCAATGTTTCTCTCGGTTTTAGCCTGTTTTTTTGGTTTAAGCCTGTTTTGGGATAAAACGAGTTTAAGTGTTGTCTAAGCCCTCCAAATTGAACCCAAACTCTTATAATCAGTCAAATGCATTGTATTCTTACATCTTTTGACCCTGGAAAGAGCAGCACAACTGTTTACTGGTTCGAATCAATGTTTTCTCTCGGTTTTAGCCTGTTTTCTCGGTTTAAGCATGTTTTGGGATAAAACGGGTTTAAATGTTGTCTAAACACTCCAAAAAATTTCTAACTAATACAATTAGTCAAATGCATTGGAATGTCACACATTCTAACCCTAGAAATAGTAACAATGCTATTTACTGCTTCGAATCAATGTTTTCTCTCGGTTTTAGCATGTTTTCTCGGTTTAAGCATATTTTGGGATAAAACGGGTTTAAGTGTTGTCAAAACACTCCAAATTCAACTCGAACTCTTACAATTAGTTAAATGGATTGGAATTTCACACATTCTGACCCTAAAAACTTTAACAATGCTGTTTACTGCTTAGAATCAACGTTTTCTCGGCTTTAGCCTGTTTCGGGACAAAATGGGTATAAGTGGTGTCCAAACAATCCAAATTCAACCCAAACTCTTATAATTAGTCAAATGCATTGGAATGTCACACATTCTAACCCTAGAAATAGTAACAATGCTATTTACTGCTTCGAATCAATGTTTTCTCTCGGTTTTAGCATGTTTTCTCGGTTTAAGCATATTTTGGGATAAAACGGGTTTAAGTGTTGTCAAAACACTCCAAATTCAACTCGAACTCTTACAAAAAGTTAAATGGATTGGAGTTTCACACTTTCTGACCCTAAAAACTTTAACAATGCTGTTTACTGCTTAGAATCAACGTTTTCTTGGCTTTAGCCTGTTTCGGGACAAAATGGGTATAAGTGGTGTCCAAACAATCCAAATTCAACCCAAACTCTTATAATTAGTCAAATGCATTGGAATGTCACACATTCTGACCCTAGAAATAGTAACAATGCTATTTACTGCTTCGAATCAATGTTTTCTCTCGGTTTTAGCTTGTTTTCTCGGTTTAAGCATATTTTGGGATAAAATGGGTTGAAGTGTTATCAAAACACTCCGAATTCATCCCGAACTCTTACAATTAGTTTAATGGATTGGAATTTCACACATTCTGACCCTAAAAACTGTAACAATGCTGTTTCCTGCTTAGAATCAACGTTTTCTCGGCTTTAGCCTGTTTCGGGACGAAATGGGTATAAGTGGTGTCCAAACAATCCAAATTCAACCTAAACTCTTATAATTAGTCAAATGCATTAGATTGTAACATATTTTTACCCTCAAAAGAGTATCATAGCCGTTCACTGCTTCAAATCAATTTTTCTCTCAGTTTTCACCTGTTTTCTCGGTTTACCCCTGTTTTGGGATAAAACGGGTTTAAGTGTTGATGTTCATATATTTTACCTTGTTTTCCCTTAGTTTATTCACAACTTTTGCATCTTTTGCTATCCATTTAGGCCATTATTGTGTAGCTTTAGGACTAATCATGCATTAGAGTATAGTTGCATTGCATTTGCATCTTTTCATGCATAAACAGGTGATTTTGGAGCTTAAGGAGCATGGAAGCAATGCTGAGGAGAAGTGAAGCAATCCTGAGGAGAAAACAAGAGAGTTAAGGCTGTAGAATCAAGGTCCGGAGTCCAACTCGACCGCACCACTCGACCACCACTCGACCGTGTGCTGAGAAGGACTCGACCGAGTGGAGAATGCACGAGAGAAGCCAGCTCGACCAGCCACTCGACCGAGCACTGGTCGAGTTGACCGAGCCGTTGACTACTTTGACTTTTTGTATTTTTAGGGCTTCCACCTCATCTCCTATATAAAGCCCTTGTACCTGCAGCCACCAAAGAGTCCAGCTTTTTAGAGAGTCTAAAACCTAGTTTTTACCTTTTTTAGATATTATTCCTTTTGCACTTTTTTTTTTTTTTAGATTTTGTACTTGTTTGAGAGAGAAAGACTAGATTCTTATATTTTGTTTGTTTCATAACTTTCAAAGTATTAAGATTTCGAGTTTTATTCCTTCATCAATATTGTAGATCTCTGTTTCATCTTTCTAATGATGCAAGTTTCATTATTTTCTGGGTTTTTGACATATTTCACCATGTGTTCTTGTGAGTAGTTTGTTTAGGACCTTGAGGATGGGTTAGGCTGGGTTGATCTTGTGGTTTGTTTGATTTGGTCAAGCTTGATTGTTGTAGATCTCTTCTAGGCTAGATGATCTTAATGCTGATCCTATATCTGAGAAGGTAGGGTTTGATTTCAAGCATCTTAGCATCACACCAATGTCTAAGGAGCATAGATAAGGCTAGATCTAGAGCTTACCATTAGGCTTGCTAAGAGATTAGAAGTCTTGTTTGGTTTGAGATGTATTGCTTAATGCCTGCTTGTGTAGATTCTTTTCTTTGTGAGAACAAGTCTAGAAATGCATAGGTTTGATTGTTTCTTGCCATGAGAGTGGATTAAACATGTCTTAGAATAGTATGTCTAGAGATCAGCTCAATGTTTGCTTGAGATTTGTTGACCAAGTTAGATAACCACAATGATTAGCTCAGCCCATGAATCCCTCCTCAAGGCCTTCTTTGTTTATTGAAATCTTAGTCTAAATATCATTGCTTGCTTGTTGTTTGATTAGTTTTAGCATTGCTCTGTTTTTCTTGTGTTGCTCTGTTTTCACGTTTAAGTCTAGCTCGACCACGTACTCGACCTACACTCGGTCGAGTGCTGCTCGAGTTCATCCCCAGAACTTGTGTTTTTGATTTGTGATTGTCTTGTTTCATTCCTGTTTCATTTCCATTGCATTCACGTAGTTTCCTGTTCATTACTTGTCTTGCATTAGTTCATTAGCATAGTGTCTATCTCTGTTCTAGTTTCATTATAGCTTTAATTTGTCTGTTCTGTTTGCATTTAGTATCTTGTTCTAGTTGTTTTTACTTTCTGCATTTCATATCTCATTTTAGGATTGTTAGTGACAAACAATCTTTACAATTGGCTTGACTTAGACTCATATGCACATCTTAATTGTTCACAATCACTCAGATAGGATTGACACCTCTTATACTGCAACTGCATAAGGGGAATTGAAACACCCTGACTTCTATTCATTCCATACATCATCATTCCATACATCATTCATTCATACACCACAAAGAAAGTCAGTTTCAATTTGGCGCCGTTGCCCATTTGAGTGTGTTTTGTGACATTTAGGATCATTATTAGTCTAAGATTAAGTTCGTTTTAAACACTTGTGAAGTTACTGAACTGGAATCTTCCTTTGCTTGGCTGTTTTGTGTTTCAGGTACCCACTCGACCACCTACTCGACCACCACTCGACCGAGCTGTGATCGAGCACTTGATCGAGCCAGAAGCCGGATCTAAATAGCCATTACTTCCCAGTCGACTCGACCACCCACTCGAGCCTGCGCTCGACCGTGTACCTGTTCGAGTCTGTAGTAGAGTTTGTTGATGCACACAAGGTCAAAAGGCAAAGATAGTCTTCAACAGCCTATTGACAACATCCACAGGCTACAAAAGGGTTTGAGACATAAGCAAGGAAGAGTAGTTCAACAACAACAAGGTCAAGACATCATGGAGCAACCAGCTATCCATGAGCAAAGACCAAGGCACATTGGTGCAGGAGATGCACCCAATACCCACAACCAAAGGGCTGGAATTGTGCCACCTTCAGTAGCAAACAATAACTTTGAGATCAAGAGTGGATTGATCTCAATGATACAAGCAAACAAGTTTCATGGGTTGCCAATGGAGGATCCACTAGATCACCTTGATGAGTTTGACAGAATATGTGGACTCACTAAGATCAATGGAGTGAGTGAAGATGGATTCAAATTAAGACTCTTCCCATTTTCTCTTGGAGACAAAGCTCACCTTTGGGAGAAGACTCTTCCTACTGGAGCTATCACCACATGGGATGCATGCAAGAAAGCTTTTTTGGCCAAGTTCTTCTCCAATGCAAGGACTGCTAGCCTGAGGAAAGAGATTTCTGGGTTTGCTCAAAGGAATAATGAGAGCTTTTGTGAAGCTTGGGAGAGGTTTAAAGGATTCCAAACTCAGTGTCCTCACCATGGCTTCAGCAATGAGTCACTTCTAAGTACCTTGTATAGAGGAGTGCTTCCCAAGATAAGAATGCTTCTTGACACAGCCTCTAATGGCAACTTCCTCAACAAGAATGTGGAAGAAGGATGGGAATTAGTTGAGAATCTTGCTCAATCTGATGGAAATTATAATGAGGACTATGATAGGACCATAAGGAGCTCCTCAACTGATCAAGAGGACAAGTATAAGAAGGATTTGAAGATGGTCAATGAGAAGCTTGACAAGATCCTCCTCAGCCAATCCAAGTCCATTCACTTCATTGGTGAAGAGGAAGCTCCAGTTCAAGAGGGGGAGCCTGAATTTGCTGAGTTGTGCTACATGCAAAACCAGGGAGGATTCAAAGGCTACAACCAAGGAGGTTTCAAGAACAACAATCTCTCTTATAGGAGCACCAATGTGGCCAACCCTCAAGACCAAGTCTATCCACCTCAACAACCTCAACAGCAACAAAACTACATCCCCAAGCAACAACACCAAGTGTTCCAGCCCCAATTGTGTCCCCCACCAGGGTTTCAGACTAACCAAGGCCAGGAACAAGACTTAAGAGCAATGATGCAACAGTTGTTGATTGGGCAAACACAAGGCAAGATTGAGACAACAAACAGGATTGCTGAGCTGAACAAGAGGATAGATGATATTTACAGTGAACTTCATGCCAAGTATGACACACTGACATCCAGGATTGTGACTATGGAGAACCACCAAGCTTCTGCCTCAAAGAATGACCATCACAAGGGCACAACCATTGTACAAACTACTGAATTTGCCAATGCTATCAATCTTCGCAGTGGAAGAGTCTTACCAACACGGCTAGGAGCACATCCCAACACTGAGGACAGTGGAATTCAAGAAGGGGAGGGTTTCCAACAGGAAGAAACTCAGGATGAACACACCATTGAATTCGACGTACCACTCGACCACTCACTCGACCGAGTAGGTGGTCGAGTACCCGATCGAGCTGATTCTCAGGAGAAAATCAATCCAGTTACCTCCAAAGAAAAAGAAGTCCGGTTCATTCCTCCTCCTTACAAGCCTCCACTACCTTTCCCAGGAAGATTTAAGAAACAGATGGTTGAAAAATACAAGGCATTGTTTAACAAACAAGTTAGAGAGATTGAGCTTAGGATGCCTCTAATAGATGCCTTTGTGATGATTCCTCCTTACCAAAAATTCTTGAAAGATGCTGTGATGGAAAGGATCAAGGAAGTTCAAGGGATGGTGATTCTCAGCCATGAGTGTAGTGCCATAATCCAAAAGCAAGTGAACCCTCAAAAGCTAAGAGATCCTGGTTCCTTTACTCTACCTTGCTCTATAGGGCCCTTAACCTTCAATAGATGCCTTTGTGATTTGGGAGCCTCAGTAAGCCTAATGCCTCTATCAGTTGCTAAGCGCCTAGGGTTTACAAGGTATAAGCCATGCAACATCTCCCTAATCCTAGCTGATAGATCAATAAGATTACCACATGGTGTTTTGGAAGATCTACCAGTTAGAGTTGGAGCAGTGGAAGTCCCAACAGACTTTGTAGTCTTGGAAATGGATGAAGAACCAAAAGATCCTTTGATCTTGGGGAGACCTTTCCTAGCTACAGCAGGAGCAATAATTGATGTGAGACAAGGGAAGATTGATCTCAACTTGGGAGAAGACCTCAAAATGACATTTGACATTGTAGAGGCTATGAAGAAACCAACAATTGGAGGACAAATCTTTTGGGTTGAAGAGTTGGACAACTTGTCAGGAGAATTGATGGAAGAGCTAGCAGAACAAGATCACCTTAGAACTGTTTTGACCAAAAGTGGAGAGGAAGGGTTTATCCATGAAGAGGCTAAGGCCTATGAAGATATATTGGACTCCTGTGAAGAATCACACCATCCAGAGGTCTTTGAGGGGTTACCAGCATTAAGAGAGGAAGTTTGGGCAGTTCAAACAGCAGATACGGATAGCTCGACCACCCACTCGAGCACACACTCGGCCGAGCACCAACACTACTCGACCGAGTGCACTTCCGAATCCCACACAGACGACTGGTCTGAACTGAACGCACCAAAAGTAGAGCTAAAACCTCTCCCTTCTGGGCTAAGGTACGTCTTTTTAGGTGAGAACTCTACTTATCCTGTGATAGTAAATGCTAACTTGAGTAGGAAAGAGCTTGATTTGCTAGTTGTTGAGCTAAGGAAGTTTAGAAAAGCTATTGGTTATACTTTGGATGACATTAAAGGAATTTCACCTAGTCTTTGCATGCATAGAATCCACCTTGAAAATGAATCCTACTCTAGTATTGAACCTCAAAGAAGGCTTAATCCCAACCTAAAGGAAGTAGTCAAAAAGGAGATTCTAAAATTGCTTGGAGCTGGTGTGATCTATCCTATCTCTGATAGTACTTGGGTCTCACCAGTCCACTGTGTCCCTAAAAAAGGAGGAATCACTGTAGTAAAGAATGATCATGATGAGTTAATTCCCACTAGAACCATAACAGGACATAGAATGTGCATTGACTATAGGAAGCTTAATTCTGCTATTAGGAAAGATCATTTTCCTCTTCCATTTATTGATCAAATGTTGGAAAGATTAGCCAATCATACTCATTACTGTTTCTTGGATGGATATTCTGGATTTTTCCAAATTCCTATTCATCCCAATGATCAAGAGAAGACAACATTCACATGTCCATATGGTACCTTTGCATATAGGAGGATGCCATTTGGATTATGTAATGCTCCAGCTACCTTTCAAAGGTGCATGATGTCAATCTTCTCTGATCTTATTGAGGATGTGGTTGAAGTTTTTATGGATGACTTCTCTGTCTATGGAGATTCCTTTTCTTCTTGTCTTACTAATCTATGCAGAGTTTTAAAGAGATGTGAGGAGACAAATCTAGTCCTAAATTGGGAAAAATGTCACTTCATGGTTGAAGAAGGGATAGTTCTTGGTCATAAGATTTCAGAGAAGGGTATTGAGGTTGACAAAGCAAAAATTGAAGTCATGGTTCAACTTCAACCACCAAAAACAGTTAAGGACATAAGAAGCTTTCTTGGTCATGCTGGATTTTATAGAAGGTTCATCAAGGATTTCTCAAAGATAGCTAGGCCATTGACAAGGTTGCTTTGCAAGGAGACTGAGTTCAACTTTGATGAAGATTGTTTGAAGGCTTTCAAGGAGATCAAGGCTGCTCTAATATCAGCCCCAATAGTCCAAGCTCCAAACTGGGATCTTCCATTTGAGATTATGTGTGATGCTTCAGACTTTGCAGTAGGGGCAGTTCTGGGACAGAAAAAAGATAAGAAGCTGCATGTTATTCACTATGCAAGTAGGACCTTGGATGAAACTCAAGGAAGATATTCAACAACAGAGAAAGAGCTTCTAGCAGTGGTCTTTGCCTTTGAAAAATTCAGAAGCTACTTAGTAGGGTCCAAAGTAATTGTGTACACTGATCATGCTGCTTTGAGGCACATCTACTCAAAGAAGGACACAAAACCAAGGTTGCTAAGATGGATTCTGCTTCTCCAAGAGTTTGACATGGAAATAGTTGATAAAAAAGGGATTGAGAATGGAGTAGCTGATCATTTGTCCAGAATGAGGATAGAGGAGGACATTCCAATTGATGATTCAATGCCTGAGGAGAAGCTGATGCTGATAGGGACAACTCGGCCTCCAACTCGACCGCCCACTCGAGCATGCACTCGATCGAGTATGTTTGGGCACACGATCGAGCAGGATGAGATGGAGGAGTGGATGGCCCTTGAAAGTGAAGATTTACCTTGGTATGCTGACATAGTTAATTACAAGGTGTGTGAAGAAGTCCCAGCAGATATGGACCCTTATAAGAAGAAAAAGCTCCTCAAGGACATCAATGGGTACTATTGGGATGAACCTTACTTATACAAAAAGGGATCAGATGGGTTGTTTAGAAGGTGCATAGCAGAAAATGAAGTTGAAGGAGTGCTAGGGCATTGTCATGGTTCCACTTATGGAGGCCATTTTGCAACTTTCAAAACTGCCCAGAAAGTCTTACAAGCTGGTCTATGGTGGCCTACACTATTCAAAGACACTCACAAGTTCATCACAAAGTGTGATGCTTGCCAAAGAATGGGAAATATCACAAGAAAGAATGAAATGCCCCAAAACCCAATTCTGGAAGCTGAGATATTTGATGTGTGGGGAATTGATTTCATGGGACCTTTTAATCCTCCTTCAAATGGGAATGTCTACATATTAGTGGCAGTGGACTATGTCTCCAAGTGGGTAGAGGCTATTGCCAGCCCTACTAATGATCACAAAGTGGTGCTTAAACTTTTTAAGACCATAATCTTCCCAAGGTATGGAATTCCAAGAGCTGTGATTAGTGATGAAGGAACACACTTCATTAACAAGATCTTTGAAGGAATGCTAAAGAAGTATGGAGTCAAACACAAGGTGTCTACAGCCTACCATCCCCAAA
>NW_010921923.1:0-136 GCF_000633955.1 Camelina sativa
TCGACGAGCAAGACAAGCGCCTACCGCACTCGGAACCAAAGTCTTCCAAGCTGGACACCACGCGAAACACCGGGCCACAAGTCAAGCCGCGGTCAAGACAAAGCCAAGGCGAGCAATGTGGAATCACGGACTAAGT
>NW_010921923.1:5272-6990 GCF_000633955.1 Camelina sativa
ATTTCCGCATCGTCCGTACCGCGACCGAGACTGCTCGACCGAAGCCGAGACCAAAGGCCGGATCTCTCGATCCGCTCGTTCGTTTCAGCTCATCTCTCGCATCCACCGTTTGTTTCCTTACTGGATTCAAATCTCCGAGCTTTGTCCGAGGAAAGCCTCATCTAAATTCCTCGGCTCGAGAGAGTTTCGTTCCGTCCGTCCGCAGCCACCGTCCGTCCGTGCGACTCGGTAGACGACCGCGTCCGGCGGTCACATCAGCTTGGTATCAGAGCTCTAAAAGCTCCTGACTCAAAGGTTGTGTCTTTCTAACCCAGAAACTCCTTCCTTTGTTAAAGCTTTCGTTTTTGTGTCTTTGCGGTTCATTAGTTTCATCTTTAGCGTCGTTAGGTCCGATAGTTTTTGTTTTATGCTTAGTTTCCTCGATAGATCGTTTGTTGAGTCGTCGCTTTGTTTATTTCTGAGTTTTGTTCGTCATAGTTCTTGCCTAGGACTTGTTAGATCGATAAAGTAGCGCGTTTGCTTTTGGGTTTGTGTTGTGGTCCCAAAAAGTTTTGCTTTTTGTGCGTGAGTTTGCTTTTAGGCGCGTGTAGGTTTCTTTTTGCTTAGTCATAGTTTGTCATCTTGTGTTGCTGTCCTCAATCATTGACTGCCTAGATAAATATCTTATCCATCATGTTTTGGACGCGTTTTTGCTCACGAATATTCGTTTTGCTTTGACGAGGTACCATCGCCACGTCACGACCGAGCACCGATCGAGCCATCCGCGTATCACCGTCCAGAGCACGTATCATCACCCGCGTATCATCGTCCAAGCCCTTATCGCGTATTGTGTATCATCGTCTGATCACTATCGAGCCACCGGACGAGTCATCGGCCTTCCGTATCAGCCGATCACACCGGCTATCCGTACCGACGTCCGATAACCGTTGGCCGTCCGTACCATTGCCGCACCAGCCGACTGTGTCATCGACCGACCCCCGTCGGCCGACCGTACATCATCGGCCATCCGTATCAGCCAATCGTGCCGGCTATCCGTACCGCCATCTGAACATCGTCAGCTGCCGTACCAGCCGTCCGTCTCAGTCGTCCGTGCCGACGTCCGACCATCGTTGGCCGTCCGTACGAACCGTCCGTACGAACCGTCCGTACCAGCCATCTATATCGTCGTCCGTACCGACGCCGACCACCGATTGTTATCCGTACCGTCGACAAAATCCAACAGTCGTCCGTACCGTCGACAAAATCCGACAGTCGTCCGTACCATCGACGATCTCCGATAGCCGTCCGTACCATCGACCATACTTCGTCCCAAGACCGCGATCAGTATGCAACACTCGATTCCACACTGATCAAGCATGGACTTTGATGGAAACGATTCCGAGTTGGGATCATGGTATGATGAAGATCATGACTTATACCCGGAGCAAAAGGCCACCGAGGATGAGCCGTGGTACGATGAACATTATGGAGCCGATCCGGAGTCAGCGACTACCGAGAACGCATCATGGTACGCAGAGGACTACGAAGAAGGGGCTGACCAAATGGAACATGATCGAGGATCATCGGACTACTATTGGCCATCAATGTCCCGAGCTGTGCGCCATAGCGAGCCAAGGTCGAACCGCTACGATGATTCCGACAGTGATGACTTGGGAAGTTACTACGCACCACCCCGGCATCACCGAGAGCAGCCGGAGAAATACCCGAGTCGCACCCAT
>NW_010921923.1:10930-14360 GCF_000633955.1 Camelina sativa
ATAAAGTAGCGCGTTTGCTTTTGGGTTTGTGTTGTGGTCCCAAAAAGTTTTGTTTTTTTTTGTGTGCGTGAGTTTGCTTTTAGGCGCGGGTAGATTTCTTTTTGCTTAGTCATAGTTTGTCATCTAGTGTTGCTGTCCTCAATCATTGACTGTTGCCTAGAAAATATCTTATCCGCCTGCTTTTGACGCGTTTTGCTTTGACGAGGTACCATCGCCACGTCACGACCGAGCACCGATCGAGCCATCCGCGTATCACCGTCCAGAGTACGTATCATCACCCGCGTATCATCGTCCAAGCCCTTATCGCGTATTGTGTATCATCGTCTGATCACCATCGAGCCACCAGACGAGTCATTGACCCAGCTATCCGTACCGACGTCCGATAACCGTTGGCCGTCCGTACCATTGCCGCACCAGCCGACTGTATCATCGACCGACCCCCGTCGGCCGCCTGTACATCATCGGCCTACCGTATCAGCCACTTACACCAGCTATCCGTACCGACGTCCGATAACCGTTGGCCGTCCGTACTATTGCCGCACCAGCCGACTGTATCATCGACCGACCCCCGTCGGCCGACCGTACATCATCGGCCATCCGTATCAGCCGATCGCGCCGGCTATCCATACCGTCATCCGAACATCGTCAGCTGCGGTACCAGCCGTCCGTCTCAGTCGTCCGTGCCGACGTCCGACCATCGTTGGCCGTCCGTACGAACCGTCCGTACGAACCGTCCGTACCAGCCATCTATATCGTCGTCCGTACCGACGCCGACCACCGATTGTTATCCGTACCGTCGACAAAATCCAACAGTCGTCCGTACCGTCGACAAAATCCGACAGTCGTCCGTACCATCGACGATCTCCGATAGCCGTCCGTACCATCGACCATACTTCGTTTCCAAGACCGCGATCAGTATGCAACACTCGATTCAATACTGATCAAGCATGGATTTTGACGGAAACGATTCCGAGTTGGGATCATGGTACGATGAAGATCATGACTTTGGTCCGGAGCAAGAGGTCACCGAGGACGAGCCATGGAACGACGAACACACTGGTACCGATCCGGAGCCAGCGACTACCGAGAACGCGTCTTGGTACCAAGAGGACTTTGAAGAAGGCTCGGAACTAGAGGAACACGAGCATGGATCACCAGACTGCTATTGGCCGTCTATGTCCCGAGCTACGCGCTATAACAAGCCAAGGTCGAACCGCTATGATGACTCCGACAATGATGACCTGGGTTCTTACTATACGCCGTCCGCATATCATCGAGAGCCGCGGAAGGAATACTCGAGTTGCACCCGAGCAATCCCAACCTTTCCATCGCACGCATCATCGAGCAAGTCAAGTGCTTGCCGCACTCGGAACCAAGGACTTCCGAGCTGGTCACCACGCGCAACACCGATCAATCCGTCAAGTCGCGACCGAGATAAAGCCAAGGCGAGCATTGTGGTTTCTCGGACTAAGTCAAGGGAGCAGACCGCAAGGAAGCCAGCGCAATCTCCCGGAGCACCAAATTTCACGGACGAGTTGATCTCTATCCGATCTGAACTCCAACACCTTGGAGAAATGTTGGGCCAGGCAGCGAGATCTTACACCCAGGGAGAATCATCACGGCACCAACACTCGGCCCTTGTAACTGTACCAACACCAGTCCCGCGAGTTCTTCATCAGCCGGAACAAGGTGACTTGACGCGGAACAAGCCGAATACCGACTTGATTGAGAACGCCGCACCAACGACGCAAGCTAACCGTACGCTGAGCCTAGGACGTGATTTCGATCGACAAGTCTGTCCAGAAGAAGTCATTAACTCGGGAGGAATCGTAGAGAAGCCAGCCGAGCCCCCAGACCGACAAGTTCTTACACTCGGAGGTCCAAGTTCGGGTCATTACGCAGACCACGGAAAACTCTTTACCGCTCTCGATCGAGGCTTAACCGACACTCGACCGCCGCGTCCGGAGCCGACCATAGTACGCGAATCCTTACCCAGGACGCGTACCGAGCCATCAACCGAAGTCCAAGGAGATTCTGGCCGCGCAATTGAAGTCATATCCGGTAATCACTCGGTAATGGGGAGTTCCAAGTTAGCTAGGCCACCGGAGATGGCCATTGATGGATCTTTTCACTCGGTATTGTCCATGACTACTTCAAGTAGTAAGCTCCAGCTGGGAGTCGCCTATACCGTGCCATCCTTCTCCACCCTTAGCGCCAAGGCCGTTACCGCACAAGGTCATATGGCGATGTATTTGTCCAACTTTGGTGCGGATCAAACTTATGTGTGGCATCCTGGAGAGTCTCAGCAAGCAACCACGGTTCATGAAGGGATCCGAGCGACCAGTGCCGCTGGCCTTACCGGGGAAGTCCTATCCTTTTCTCTTAAGGCCTTACTGTTTCCTTTTGATCCCGGTAAATTAAACCGCGGTTGGCCTTTTGATGCTGCTGATTTGGGTTTTCCTTTTTGATCCAGGTGATGAGCAAAGTTTTGAGGCCAAAACTTCTATAAGAGGGAGGGAATGATGTGATCACGGGATCGACCACTCGGCCGTGAACACTCGATTCTCTCGGACGTCTCTCAACCACCTCTCGGACAACACTTGGACGCCTCTCGGACACTTATCGACAACTTGGAACCGGCCTTCCTAGTGATGCGCGGTACCAACTAGTTTCCAAGGATCATCAAGGAGGAGCAAGTAAAGTCATCTAATGGGCTTTGCAATCCAAGCTTCAACCCTCACACCAATGGCTCATGGCTAGCATCACCACTTAAGAGCCTTGAGTTGCGACCAGCTTTGGGAAGCTTAGTTCGCGAGTCTTCACCATCGCGCAAGCGTGAAGACGCCCCTAAGTCATTAGAAGGAGCTGTACTCTTTTCCCTACTTTGGGTTTGTCCCAATGGGTTTACCAAAGAGGTTTTAACGAGGCAGCGAACTCTAGTGCATCTCCACTTCGTTCCCGCTTGGCTCATGACTTGGAAACAATCATTGACAAGTTTAGGAGCCAAGGAAGTGAAGATCCTATCACCGCGTCCAGCCAATGACGTGGCTTTTCTATCTCTCTCCCTTCCCTTCCTTTGAATTTCTTCTTGAACCTTCTATGACCGTTGGATTGGTCTTTCCTTTGTTTTACTTTTGCTTTTGCTTTATGGCCAAGTGTAAGGATGAGATCCTGGCCGCGTGTCTAGGGTTTTAGAGTCTCCCATTTGTAAGCCTTCCTATATAAAGGCCTAAACCCTCATTGTAAAAGGCAGACTTGAAGTATTGAATTAAATTTCACAAGAGAGAATCTTGTTCTTGTCTCACCTCTCTCCTTAGTCCAAGTCCGGGACTTGACNATTTTACCAAAGAGGTTTTAACGAGGCAGCGACTCTAGTGCATCTTCACTTCGTTCCCACTTGGCTCGTGATCTTGAAACACTTAAAGAGAGA
>NW_010921924.1:0-2978 GCF_000633955.1 Camelina sativa
TTCAACCTAGAGTTGAAGAAGCTAGGAATGCACAAATGGCTGATGGGAGGAGCAATTATACTTTAAAGATTATGAGCCTGAAACAAGATTTATTTTGTGGTGGTGGAAGATGAATGTGTATGCAATGATGAGATATGGAATGATGGGTGTTTCAATTCCCCTTATGCAGTTGCAGTATAAGAGGTGTCAATCCTAAATGAGTGTCTGTGAACAATTAAGATGTGAATATCAATCTAAGTCAAGCCACGTGTAAAGATTGTTTGTCACTAACAATCCTAAGATGAAAATATAAAAGCAGAAAGTAAACTACAAGAACTAAGAACTAAATGCAAATGAAACAGGGTGATTATAACAGTAATGATGCAATAACAGAAATAGAAACTACTACTAATGAACTAATGCAAGGCAAGTAATGAACAGGACACTAAGTGAATGCAATAGGAATGCAACTAGAATGAAACAGGAATGAAATAGGACAATCACAAATTATGAAACACAAGTTCTGCGGATGAACTCGAGCAGCACTCGACCGAGTGTGGGTCGAGTGGGCGGTCGAGCTAGACTAGACGCAGAAACAGAGCAATGCAATAAAAACAGAGTAATGCTAAACCAAATCAAACAACAAGCAAGCAACAAGATTAAGACTTTAAAATCAATAAAGAAAGAAGGTCCTGAGGATGGATTCATGGGATGAACTGATCATTGTGGCTATCTAACTTGGTCAACAAATCTCAAGCAAGCTATGAGCTAATCTCTAGACATATGAATCTAAGACAAGTTTCTCCCACTCTCATGGTCAAGAAACAATCAAACCTATGCATCTTCTAGCCTTTTCTCACACAGTAAAGAATCTACACAAGCAGGCATTAAGCAATACATCTCAAACCAAACAAGACCTCTAATCTCTTAGCAAGCCTAATGGTAAGCTCTAGATCTAGCCTTATCTATGCTTCCTAAACATTGGTGTGATGCTAAGAAGCTTGAAATCAGACTCTACCCTCTCAGATATAGAATCAGCATTAAGATCATCTACCCTAGAAGAGATCTACAACAATCAAGCTTGACCAAGTCACACAAACCACAAGATCAATCCATCCTAACCCATCCTCAAGATCCTAAGGAAACTACTCACAACAATACATGGTGATCAAAGTCAAAAACCCAGAAAATATTGAAACTTGCATTATTAGAAAGATTAAACAAAGATCTTCAATATTGATGAAAGGATGAAACTCAAATTCTCAATATCTTGAAAGTTATAGAACCAACAAAATATAAGAATCTAGTCTTCTTTTTTAAGGAAGTACAAGATCTTAAAAATAAAAATGCAAAAGGAATAAAACTAAAAAAGGTAAAAACTAGGTTTAGGGAATATCTAAAAAGTTGCACACTTTGGTGGCTGCAGGTACAAGGCCTTATATAGGTGAGGAGGTGGAAGCCCTAAAAATAGAAAAAGTCAAAGTAGTCAACGGCTCGGTCAACTCGACCAGTGCTCGGTCGAGCTAGGGGTCGAGCTGGCTTCTCACGTGCAATCTCCACTCGGTCGAGTTCTCCTCAGCACACGGTCGAGTGCTTGGTCGAGCTGGACTCCGGACCTTGGTTCTTCAGCCTTAACTCCCTTGCTTTCCCTTCATGATTGCTTCACTTCTCCTCAGCATTGCTTCCATGCTCCTTAAGCTCCAAAATCACCTGTTTATGCATGAAAAGATGCAAATGCAATGCAACTAAACTCTAATGCATGATTAGTCCTAAAGCTACACAATAATGGTGAAAATGGATAGAAAAAGATGCAAAAGATGTGAATAAATCAAGGGAAAACATGGTAACATATATGAACATCAACACCCCCAAACTTAGTGTTTACTTGCCCTCAAGCAAATAAACAAGACTTAAGAAGGTAGATGAGGTTTGAAAGTTGGATCTCAGCTCCTAAAACTTGCAAATAGACCATCTAGAATCAATGTCCAAGTTACTAGTACTATGATGCAAGTTGAATGAGCTGTATTTAAAAATTTTAGAAAAGCATATCACAACCTTTACTGATTTGAGCCTTAGACATCCACATGTATTCAAATCAACCATTTCCTTTAACATTCATTAATCAAGAACATGAATTAATTCTATGCAATGCTTAAACTCATTTGGCTTGGTAGCAAGGGTTTTGAGACAATGATGGTCTCTTTTTAGAGTGGGATTTGTCAATATCATGGTTCTCTCATGAAATGGATTGAGCTTTAGAAGAATGCTAAAGGTAAGAACACTTAGACACATACAAGAACAAAACCTTGTCTACCCAAAGGTACCCAAAGTGTTTATCCTAACAATCTAAACCCAAATGATTCTAGTGCTACCCTTTAACTTCTTCTTTTCTCTTTCACCCTTTTCTCTTTTGGTTTTCAAGTCTTAGGAGAGGTTTCTTATTTGATCTTTCTAGTGGGATGGGGGATTCTTATTGATTGCTATGGTTCTCTTTTCTTCTTATTCTTAAGACATATAAGCTTTTTGCTAAACTGCTCTTTGCTTTCTTTTCTTTTTCTTTTAACTAGAACCATCTTAGATAACATCTTTTACTTCCCATCCTTTCACTAGACTTTTAGCTTTTACTTAAACACATCCCTCTCCTAAATACTCTACCCTTTTTCTTTCTCTTTTCTTTCTTTTCTTTTTATAACAGCCAAGTCCCAAACCCAACAAGTGAACCACCTAGTCCTATCTAGTTTGGAAAATGCAAACTAGAACTACACAAGGTCTTACTCTTGTCAGTTCAAACCTAACACTTTCTACGAAGCTCAATCCCAAAAATAGGCCTCACACACACAAGAATAAACAAGGCTTGAAAGAAGGTTTGGTTAAGGGGTAGGGGAACTGATCTTAATATAATCAGCTACTTGGATCAACAAGAGTGGTAAAAAGGAGAAAGATGATCCAAATATGTATGTGGTATCCATGAGTTTAAAGCAATGCACACATTGATAATT
>NW_010921924.1:5485-9149 GCF_000633955.1 Camelina sativa
GACTCAAAGCTCAAAGTTAATAGGTTAGTGACCCAAAAACTTGAAAGAACAAAGCTAGAGCAAGAGATGAACTTTGAAAGAGATTTTAAAGCTTGAATTTAAATGTTTTGAGCAAATGAGAAAGTGTGAGAGGTATAGGATCGAGCAAGGTCTATATAAAGAAGCTAAGGAGACAAGGAGACAAGGGTGGAGCGTCCTTACCATTCAAATTTGAATTGGGAATCTTTGACTTGCATTTGGCTGCAACTCGACCCCACACTCGACCAGCACGTGGTCGAGCTCCTTGACCAAATTTGAAATTTCAAAATTTTTCTCCTTGTTCTTCCCTCCACTCGATCATTCTAGAAGAATGGGAATCGAATGGGCCTCAATTCTCATCTAGCTCGGCCGAGTACCCCTCGTGGCCTGGTCGAGTGGGCCTGCGAGTCTTCTTCTCCAAGTCCTCAACTCTCCTTACCCAACTACATTCTCACTTAAAAAGCCTGTCCAACAAAAACATTGATGTAGTACTTTTTGTATCAATTATTTATCAATCCATAATTTGCAATCAATCAACACACCAAGAATACACAAAATGCTTAATCTATTCTAAATCAGATAAAAGTTCTTTTGTCTCCAACTTATCTAATTTAATGATTCAAATAAAAGAAACAAAAAAATGCAACTAAAGGCAAATAGAAAACAACTAGCAAATATACTGAAAATCAAGAATTAACAAGAGAACCTTGNTACAAACCATACTTCTTTTGATTTTGAGCATTGGTCTTGCTTTCCTCAAAGACCTCTTGTTCAGCTTCACTTGAAGATTCTCAGCCATTCTAGTCAACTCTTGAACTGACCTCTTCAGCTTTTCCACAGAATCATCTTGAAGTGGGAGCTCAGCTTTTGGAGTTGCCTTATCACTTAGCCCTCCTTGACCACCTTTGTCCTTGACAGTAAAAGGCTGGTCATCAATGGTAGGGAGATTGGTTGGATTGTAGATATTGAACTTCATAACTACATCTTCAGCAATGTTCAAGGTCACAAGACCTTCCTTAACATCAATAACTGCTCCAACAGTGGCTAAGAATGGCCTCCCTAGTAAGATTGGATCTTCCGGCTCCTTGTCCATTTCTATCACCACAAAGTCAGTATGGATCCTTGCTCTTCCTATCTTGATTGAGACATTCTCCAACCTCCCAACCACTTCTTTGTTTGACCCATCAGCTAGGCAAACATGGAGATTAGTGGATTTGAAATCAGTTCTTCCAAGCTTTTGAGATATGGAATATGGCATGACACTTGTTGAAGCTCCCAAATCACAAAGGCATTGATTGTAGTGAAGGTAACTGATTGTGCAGGGCAGATAGAAAGGTCGTGGATCACTGAGCTTTACTGGAATGATCACTCCTCCAAGGTTCTCAAGATCCTTCTCATCTTGAGCTTCAGCCTTCTTCTTAGACAAATGAAGGAAAAATATTTTGTAGAGAGGATATGGTTCATACTGTTCCAAGGCAGGTCCTCTCTCTTCTTCTTAGTAAGCAATGGTGATCTCTTGTGTAGCCAAAACTTCTTCCTTCTTCTCAACCACAGCTTCTTCATTCAAAACCCTTTCTTCCTCTTGTTGCTTAGCCAACATTGCCTTTTTCTCAATGATCTCCCTTAATTATTTAATCTTCTGTGCTTTGAAACGCCCAGGAAAAGGTAGTGGAGGTTTGTAGGCAGGAGGAATATATTTGGCAGGTTTGTCAGCCTCGGACTGTCCAGCTCAATCGACCACTCGAGCATGCACACGGTCGAGTGGCTGCTCGAGTCCATGGTCGAGCTCAGGTGCGAGTTCCAGTTTACTTGCACAAACATCACCTGGGGCTTCAGTAACTAATGAATTCCCCCAAACTTGAACTGCACTGTCCTCAGTGGCTTCCTCGTCATGAACTTGAATGGCTTTGGCTGTGAACTCCCTTGGGTTTTGGACAGCTTTTACAGGGAGTTGGTTGGGTTTTGGAGCTGAAGAAGAGGCTATGTTACTCTCCATATACTTAACTCTGGAATTAAGACCCTCAAACTTCATGTTCAGGTCATTATACTGGGATGTGAGCCTTTGATTCAACTCAGCAAACTGTTTGGCTTCCTCAATCTTCCCTTGTGTTTGACCAATCAACAGCTGTTGTATCATAGCTCTAAGGTCTTGTTCCTGGCCTTGGTTAGTCTGAAACCCTGGTGGGGGACACAACTGGGGCTGGAACACCTGTTGCTGTTGTTTGGGGACATAGTTTTGGTGCTGTTGCGGCTGTTGAGGAGGGTAGACTTGATCTTGTGGATTAGCTACATTGGTATTCCTATAAGAGAGGTTGTTGTTCTTGAAACCACTTTGGTTGTAGCCCTTGAATCCACCTTGGTTTTGCATGTAGCACAACTCAGCAAACTCATTCTCTCCTTCTTGAACTGGAGCTTCTTCTTCACCAATGAAGTGAATGGATTTGGACTGGCTGAGGAGTATCTTGTCAAGTTTCTCATTGACCATCTTCAAATCCTTCTTGTACTTGTCCTCTTGATCAGTTGAGGAACTCCTTATGGTCCTATCATAGTCTTCATTATAGTTGCCATCTGACTGAGCAAGATTCTCAACTAATTCCCATCCTTCTTCCACATTCTTGTTGAGGAAGTTTCCATTAGAAGCTGTGTCAAGAAGCATCTTGATCTTGGGAAGCACTCCTCTATATAATGTGCTAAGGAGTGACTCATTGCTGAAACCATGGTGAGGACACTGAGTCTGGTACCCTTTGAATTTTTCCCAAGCTTCACAAAAGCTCTCATTGTTCCTTTGAGCAAACCCAGAAATTTCATTCCTCAATCTAGCAGTCCTAGCATTGGAGAAAAACTTGGCCAAGAAAGCCTTCTTGCAAGCATCCCAAGTAGTGATAGCACCAGTAGGAAGAGTCTTCTCCCATAAGTGAGCCTTGTCCCCAAGTGAGAAAGGGAACAACCTCAGCTAGAAACCATCTTCACTTACTCCATTGATCTTGGTAAGACCACAGATTCTATCAAACTCATCAAGATGATCAAGTGGATTCTCCATAGGCAATCCATGAAACTTATTGGCCTGAATCATTGAGATCAATCCACTCTTGATCTCAAAGTTGTTGTTGGCAACAGTTGGTGGCACAATGCCAGCTCTTTGGTTGTGTGTGTTGGGTGCATCTCCAGCACCAATGTTTCTTGGTCTTGGGACCTGATCCTGCTGATCCATAGCTACTATAACCTCTTGTTGTTGCTGAACAACTCTCCTTTGCTTAGCTCCCAAACTCTTGGTTAACTTGTTGATGTTGTCAATATGCTTAATAAGATGGTCCTTTCCTTTAGACCTTGTGTGCATCAACAAACTCAAACGATTTTTGCCAGGCAAGCGACTGAGCACAGGCTCAAGTAGGAGGTTAGGTCGACTGGAAAATGAGGGTTATAGAGATCCGGCGTCTGGCTCGAGCAAGTGCTCGATCACGACTCGGTCGAGTGGTGGTCGAGTGACTGGTCGAGTGGTACATGAAATGGAACTTCAACCCATAAACAGAAGATTCAAGCACAGCAACCACACAAGTGTATAAAAGAACTTAATCTTAGACTAATATGGATCCTAAATGTCACAAAAACACACTCAAATGGGCAACGACGCCAAATTGAAACAAGA
>NW_010921924.1:11308-14282 GCF_000633955.1 Camelina sativa
CTTCCCACCTCCAGCTGCTTATCCAGGTTATCCAAGTTACCCTCCCATCCCACCTCAATACTACATGGATCCAGCTCTCTACCAGCATTTTTGCCAGCAGCAAGGTCAACATTTTGACACTCGCGGTCCAGCTCGACCCCCCCACTCGGACACGCACTCGACCGAGTCATTGTCGATGGCCATCGTCGAGCTGCCCCAAAGTCCATCTCCAAGTCACCAACAAGACCCCAACTACTCCTATGACAGCATGCAGATGGATGTGGACAACTTTTTCCACAATCCCTAAGGTATCACCATCACCTTCACTTGTAAATATCATTGCATCTTCATATTAGTATTTGCATAGCATCTAAGGCATAGAAAAACCATAAAAATTTGAATTTTTTTGAAAAATATCTTTATAAAAAAAGAGTGTTCATGTAGTTTGCATTGCATATTAGGATCTTCTTTAGCATGTTTAATATAGGATTGTATAATATTTGCATTAGGGATCTATGACGAGTATTTCCTTGATAGCTTGCTTAATTCACTAGACTAGGATCAATGCCCAAGTTAATAGTACTTTGATGCTAGTTGAGTAGTTAGAAACATAAGATTGAACAAAGCCTTGAATTCTTGCCTTGCATTTGGTCTAAATTGAAGCATGTTGTGATTTGATGCCATTTCCTACTTATAAGAATCTAATATTGACTTATAATTATCAATATGTGCATTGCTTTAAACTCATGGATACCATATACATACTTGGATCATCTTTCTCCTTTTCACCACTCTTGTTGATCCAAGTAGCTGATTTCCTCATTAAGAATCAGTTTCCCTACCCCTTAACCAACCCTTCTTTCAAGCCATGTTTATTGTTGAGTGTGTGAGGCCTATTTTTGGGATTGAGCTTGGTAGAAAGTGTTAGGTTTGAACTGACAAGAGTAAGACCTTGTGTAGTTCTAGTTTGCATTTTTCAAACTAGATAGGACTAGGTGGTTCACTTGTTGGGTTTGGGACTTGGCTGTTATAAAAAGAAAAGAAAGAAAAGAGAAAGAAAAAGAGAAGAGTCTTTAAGAGGAGAATGTGTTTAAGCAAAGTCTAGTGAAAGGATGGGAAGTAAAGATTATTGAAAATGGTTCTAGCTTAAGAAAGAAAGAAAGAGAAAAAAAGAAAAGTCTAGCAAAAAGCTTGTATGTATTAAGAATAAGAAGAAAAGAGAACCATAGCAAATAAGTAAGAATCCCCCATCCCACTAGATAGATCAAATAAGAAACCTCTCCTAAGACTTGAAAACCAAAAAAAAAGAGAAAAGGGTGAAAGAGAAAAGTAGAAGTAAAGGGTAGCACTAGGATCATTTGGGTTTAGATTGCTAGGATAAACACTTTGGGTACCTTTGGGTAGACAAGGTTTTGTTCATGTATGTGTCTAAGTGTTCTTACTTTTAGCATTCTTCTATAAAGCTCAATCCATTTTCATGAGAGAACCTTGATATTGACAAGCCCCACTCTAAAAAGAGACCATCATTGTCTCAAAACCCTTTATTACCAAGCCAAATGAGTTTAAGCTTTGCATAGAATTGATTCATGTTCTTGATTAATGAATCTTAAAGGAAATGGTTGACTTGAATGCGTGTGGATAACTAAGGCTCAATTCAATAAAGGTTGTGATATGCTTGTCTAAAATTTTTAAGTACAGCTCATTCACCTTGCATCATAGTATTAGTAACTTGGACATTGATTCTAGATGGTCTATTTGCAAGCTTTAGGAGTTGAGATCCCACTTTCAAACCTCACTTACCTTCTTATGCCTTGCTTATTTGCTTGAGGGCAAACAAAGACTAAGTTTGGGGGTGTTGATGTTCATATATATTACATTGTTTTCCCTTAGTATATTCACATCTTTTGCATATTTTGCTATCCATTTTAACCATTATTTCATAGCTTTAGGACCAATCATGCATTAGAGTTTAGTTGCATTGCATTTGCATCTTTTCATGCATAAACAGGTGCTTTTGGAGCTTAAGGAGCATGGAAGCAATGCTGAGGAGAAGTGAGCCAATCATGAAGGAAAAGCAAGAGAGTTAAGGCTGAAAAACCAAGGTCCAGAGTCCAACTCGACCGCACACTCGACCAGACACTCGACCGTGTGGTGAGGAGGACTCGACCGTGTGGTGAGGAGGAC
This sequence comes from Camelina sativa, assembly GCF_000633955.1. Classification (NCBI taxonomy): domain Eukaryota; kingdom Viridiplantae; phylum Streptophyta; class Magnoliopsida; order Brassicales; family Brassicaceae; genus Camelina; species Camelina sativa. Next base: position 13,472 of record NW_010921924.1, read on the forward strand.
TCGACCGAGTGGAGAATGCACGAGAGAAGTGATGTTCATATATTTTACCATGTTTTCCCTTAGTTTATTCACATCTTTTGCATCTTCTGTTAGCCATTTTCACCATTATTTTGTAGCTTTAGGACTAATCATGCATTAGAGTTTAGTTGCATTGCATTTGCATTTTTTCATGCATAAAAAGGTGATTATGGAGCTTAAGGAGCATGGAAGCAATGCTGAGGAGAAGTGAAGCAATCATGAAGGGAAAGCAAGGGAGTTAAGGCTGAAGAACCAAGGTCCGGAGTCCAGCTCGACCAAGCACTCGATCGTGTGGGAGATGGACTCGACAGAGTGGAGAATGCACGAGAGAAGCCAGCTCGACCTGCCACTCGGCCGCGCACAGGTCGAGTTGACCGAGCCGTTGACTACTTTGACTTTTTCCATTTTTAGGGCTTCCACTCCCCTTCCTATATAAAGCCTTGTACCTGCAGCCACCAAAAGAGGGCAGCTTTTTAGATATTCTCAAAACCTAGTTTTTACCTTTTTTAGCTTTATTCCTTTTGCATTTTTATTTTTAGATCTTGTACTTTCTTAAGAAAGAAGACTAGATTCTTATATTTTGTTGGTTCTATAACTTTCAAGATATTGAGAATTTGAGTTTGATCCTTTCATCAATATTAAAGATCTCTGTTTTATCTTTCTAATAATGCAAGTTTCAATAATTTCTGGGTTTTTGACTTGTTTAATCATGTATTGTTGTGAGTAGTCTTCCTAGGATCTCGAGAATGGTTAGGATGGACTGATCTTGTGGTTTGTGTGATTTGGTCAAGCT
>NW_010921925.1:0-431 GCF_000633955.1 Camelina sativa
GTGACTCTTATTTGACTTCTCTTTGCTTCCCACTTGTGTAATCTCGATAACGGCTAAATGGAGGAAGGTTCTAGTGGCTTTGTGACCGTTGGGACTTCAGCTAGTGGACTGGACTCGCTAACCTTCTAACATGTACGGATGGCCCATCTTTCCTTGGTTGTACGGACGACCCATCTTGCATTGGCCGTACGGACAGTGCTTGTACGGACGGTGTGGTGCGGATGGTGTGTGTGTGTGAGTTCTCATATTAAACAGCTTTGTTACTGTTTCTAGGGTCAGAATGTGTGAAAATCAAATGCATTTAACTAATTTTAAGAGTTTGAGTTGAATTTGGAGTGTTTAGACAACACTTATACCCATTTTGTCCCGAAACAGGCTAAAACCAAGAAAATTTTAATTCGAAGCAGTAAACAGCTTTGTTAATGTTTCTA
>NW_010921925.1:2708-9368 GCF_000633955.1 Camelina sativa
ACAAGACTTATACCCATTTTGTCCCAAAACAGGGTAAAACCGAGAAAACATTTATCCGAAGCAGTAAACAGCTTTGTTTGCTTTTATAGGGTCAAAATGTGTGACAATCCAATGCATTTGACTAACTTTAAGATTTCGGGATGAATTTGGAGTGTTTAGACAAGACTTATACCCATTTTGTCCCAAAACAGGGTAAAACCGAGAAAACATTGATTCGAAGCAGTAAACATCTTTGTTACTGTTTCTAGGGTCAAAATATTTAGCAATCCAATACATTTGACTAATTTTAAGAGTTCGGGTTGAATTTGGAGTGTTTAGACAAGACTTATACCCATTTTGTCCCAAAATTGGGTTATAACGAGAAAACAGGCAAAAACCAAGAAAACTTTGATTCGAAGAAGTAAACAGACTTGTTACTATTTCTAGGGTCAGAATCTGTGACAATCCAATGCATTGGACTAATTATAAGAGTTTGGGATGAATTTGGAGTGTTTAGACAACAAATATACCCATTTTGTCCCAAAATAGGCTTAAAATGAGAAAACATTGATTTAAAGCAGTAAACAGCTTTGTTACTGTTAATAGGGTCTGAATGGGTGACAATCCAATGCATTTGACTTATTGTAGGAGTTTGGGATGAATTGGGAGTGTTTAGACAACGCTTAACCCTGTTTTATCCCGAAACATGCTTAAACTAAAAAACATTGATTTGAAGCAGTAAACAGCTTTGTTACTATTTCTAGGGTCAACATATGTAACAATCCAATGCATTTGTCTAATTTAAGAGTTCGGGTTGAATTTGGAGTGTTTAGACAAGACTTATACCCATTTTGTCCCAAAATTGGGTTAAAACGAGAAAACAGACAAAAACTGAGAAAACATTGATTCGAAGAAGTAAACAGACTTGTTACTGTTTCTAGGGTCAGAATCTGTGACAATCCAATGCATTGGACTAATTGTAAGAGTTTGGGATGAATTTGGAGTGTTTAGACAACACTTATACCCATTTTATCCCAAAATAGGCTTAAAACGAGAAAACATTGTTTCGAAGCAGTAAACAGCTTTGTTACTGTTAATAGGGTCTGAATGGGTGACAGTCCAATGCATTTGACTAATTTTAAGAGGTTGGGATGAATTTGGAGTGTGCAGACAACACTTAAACCTGTTTTATCTCAAAAGAGGCTTAAACCGAGAAAACAGGCTAAAACCAAGAAAACATTGATTTGAAGCAGTAAACAGCTATGTTACTGTTTCAAGGGTCAAAATATGTAACAATCCAATGCATCTGACTAATTATAAGAGTTCAGGATGAATTTGGAGTGTTTAGACAACACTTGTTTGCGGAATGAACAAAAGAAGAATGGAGAGAAATGAGAGAATAAGAGATAAAAGAGAATGTGAATTCAAAAGACTTAAATTAGAATACTTCTTATGTTTGTGACATGACTATATATAAAGGGAGACATTGAGCATATAGCCGTTGGAGGTACAAAGAGGAAGAAGAGATATTCTAAGGGACTTGTCTTGATCGGTTTTAATGACGAAAGCGACATGTCCTTCCTCTTGGTTGACTCGCTTACACTCGTCCCCAAGGTTAACATGTGACCTTCCTCCATACAAGATATTTTAGCTCTATTCTCTTCTAGATCCTTCTCTCATGGGCTTCATTATCATCAAGGCCTTCTCTTCTTATTCTTTGGACCGAACCATGGCCTAAGGGCCTAAGCCGTACGGACGCTCGTACGGACACTCGTACGGACACTCGTACGGCCGGTCTTATTCTCAAGCTCTAGATCAATACTCCCCCTCAAGCTTAACCAGGTGAAATGGTTAAGCTTGGAGTCCCGTAAGCCAACACCTCATTAAAAACCTCAAAGTAGAAAACCACATGGGACAAAACTACCTTGAGGTAAAAAGAGTGTGTTGGTCACGGGTATGGAGCTTGTGATCAAGGCCGGGTCAAGTCCACCAGTCCCAGCTTGTTGTGAATGTGATTACAAACTTGGCGACTTGCGGCCTTAGTGAAAATGTCAGCGAGTTGGTCTACACTTGGCGTGTGGTATGGGAGTGTAACTCCTTCTTCAATCTTCTCTCGAACCTTGTGGCAGTCCAACTCGATGTGTTTGGTTCTTTCATGGAACACCGAGTTTGTAGCTATGTGTATTGCGGCCTCATTGTCACAGTGCATAGGAATTGGTGTTGATGACTTGATGCCTAGTTCTTCTAGTAATGCCTTAAGCCATGTGAGCTCAGTGGTTAGCTTCCGCATCGCTCTATATTCGGACTCTGCGCTTGACATCGACACCACCTTTTGCTTCTTGGTCTTCCACGTCACTAGATTGCCTCCTATGAAGGTGCAGTAGCCCGTTGTAGACCTCCTATCAGTCCTATCACCAGCCCAATCCGCGTCACAATATCCTACAAGCTCGGTGTTGTCATTTTTACCCATCCATATGCCTTGGCCTGGACTTTTCTTGAGGTAGTGAAGGATTCGTTCCAAGATACTCCAGTGGTATGTTGTTGGAGCTTTCATGTATTGACTAACCTGATTCACAGCGTAGCAAATATCAGGTCGTGTAAGTGTTAAATAGATGAGCTTACCAACAAGGCGACGATAGCGAGAAGGGTCTTCGTATGGAGGATCATTCCTCTCCCCCTTTCGTTCTACTTGATAGTCATCAGGAAGTGGAGTGTCAACCGGTTTAGCCCCTAGTTTTCCTGTTTCACACAGCAAATCAAGTGTGTACTTTCGTTCTGAAAGAAATAAGCCCTCCGGAGATCGGCATACTTCAATCCCAAGAAAGTACTTAAGCTTACCAAGGTCCTTGATATCAAAAACAGAATTTAAATGAGCTTTGATATCCTTAATACCTTCATGGTTGTCTCCAGAGATGATAAGATCATCTACATATACGAGTACAACCACTATACCTTTATTGCTTTGAAGGGTAAAGAGAGAGTGATCCGAGTGAGATTTCTTGAAGCCATATCCTATGAGTGTGGTACTCAACTTGTGGTACCAGGCTCGTGGGGATTGTTTCAGACCATATATTGCTTTCCTTAGCCTTAGTACCTTCCCGGGAGTAATGGTGCTTTCTAGGCCTGGAGGTGGTGTCATGTACACTTCTTCCTTTAACTCTCCTTGTAAGAAGGCGTTTTTGACGTCCATTTGCCACAACTCCCAAGATAGGTTAGTGGCTAAGGATAAGACTACTCTCACCGTGTGAAGCTTGGCCACTGGTGCAAACGTGTCTTTGTAGTCCTGGCCGTATGTTTGAGTGAAGCCACGCGCCACTAGGCGGGCCTTGTATCTCTCGATGTCTCCATTGCTTAGATGCTTGATTGTGAATACCCATTTTGAGCTCACCGCCTTTTTTCCTGGTGGTAGGTCAGCTTCGTCCCAAGTGTGATTACGTATCATAGCATCAACCTCATCGTCTACCGCCCCAAGCCATTCTTCCCTTTCTTTCGCTTCCTCATAGGTGCTTGGTATCTGCTGTGCATCTAGTTTCCCAAGGAACACTTGATGATCAGCTGGGAGGTGCGCAAGTGAACAAACAGCTTGTATGGGATGTGCTATAGCTTGGTTGTTGTAGTAGACGCGTTTGTCTTTCCATGTAGAAGGATGTGACCGAACGCGTGTACTCCGATGCGGCTGCTGGGTTGGTTGTTGAGCTGGTGTTGACTCAGTTGGTATTGGTTCCCCTGGCCCACTGTTCTCCCCCACCGGTTCCGGGACCACAACATCAGCCAGGGTAGGAGATTGCTCGGACGAAGTCTGTTCGGACAAGGGCTGCGGTTGGGATGCCGTTGGGCCGGTAGGTGAGTTAGGTGTAGTATCTTGGGACAATGGTGGAGATTTAGAGGATGAGATGCCAAGGTGATCAAGTAAGAACTTGAGACCAGCAGACGGATCCGTAGGCGTTGCCAAATCTCTCAAGCCTGCCCAATCCTTCTTGTCAAAGTAACCTTGGTCTTTAAGGAACTTAACATCACGTGAGATCCAGGTGCGGTTGTTGACCGGATCAAAACATTTGTAGCCTTTTTGAGTGATAGAGTAGCCGAGAAAGATGCACTTGGTGCTCTTGGCTTCAAGTTTGTTCCGTAGTTCACCTGGTACTAGGACAAAACAAACACATCCAAACACTTTTAGGTGATTCAGTGATGGTTTAAATTGATTCAATACCTCAAAAGGTGATCGATCATCCAAGATCTTAGTCGGAGTCCGGTTGATTAGGTAGCAGGCCGTCAGCACAGCGTCTCCCCAATATCTTCTTGGGACATTGGTGTGAAACATCATTGACCTTGCTACTTCCATCAAGTGTCGGTTCTTTCTTTTGGCCACACCATTTTGTTGAGGGGTGTAGGGACAACTTGTTTGATGAACAATGCCATGCTTTGTTAGGTGCTCTTTGAATCGATTGCTTGTATACTCGCCTCCATTGTCTGTTCTAAACACTTTAATCTTAGCATTAAGCTGATTAGTGACATAGTTTTGAAAGTTTATAAAGGCATCAATCACACGGTCCTTGGAGGGAAGTAAAGTTACCCAAGTGTATTTTGATTTTTCATCTATGAAAGTCACAAAATACTTGTTATTATCCCTAGAGACACATGGAGATGTCCAAACATCTGAATGAACTAAGTCAAAGCATTTTTCATAAAAGGTAGTGGACTTAGTGAAAACAGTTTTACAATGTTTGCCAAGAATACAAGCTTCACAACTAGAGTGATCAAAAGAAACATTAGGTATCATCAACTCAAGAGCTCTAGAATGAGGATGACCTAGCCTAGCATGCCACATTGCATTAAAAGAACTTCCAAGACAAGAACTAAGGGAAAAAGATTTTGGTGACTTTGGTGAACTCTCTTCAAGAATATAAAGATCATCTTTGGTTTGGGCGTAAGTGAGGGTGTAGGAACCAACACTTCTCCTTGGTGTGGTTTTTCCTTTTACAATGCTCACATCCACCCTTTGACCTCCGCTCCTCCAGTTTGAATGTCCCTTTGTTTGCTGTGACAAGCTCCCCTTTACCACTAAAGAGACCAAGAGAGCCTTGTTCTTTTTGAATCTGTGCACACACATCATCGAGGCTTGGGAGCTTGTCTGACCGTAGAATGGGTTTTATGAGGCCATTGAAGGTAGGATTGAGGGTGAGGAGCAAAGCGAAGACCTTGTCTTGTTCCCTTCGCTCGTTAAGCACGGTCGGGTCCATGGTGTTTGGTCGGAGCATTTCGAATTCAGCCCAAAGTGACCTAAACTTCCCAAAGTGTTTGTTGAACTCCATATCCTCTTGATTCAGGTCGTTGATGGCCTTCTTTACTTCAAAGACTTGAGTGAGGTTGGAGACATTGCCGAACACATTCTTAAGAGTCTCCCATAGTTCGCTAGCCGTTTCACAATAGGAGTAGGCTTCTAGTATGGGAGCTTCAAGTGAGTTTTGAAGTATGGAGAGGACAGTTTGGTCTTCTTGAAACCATTTAGCTTCTTCTTCGAGCTTTGCCTCTTCTTCACCTTCTTTGATGGTTTCTTTGCCATCTTCTTGAGTGACTTTCTTTGGAACTCTTCCACCTTCGATGTGACTCCAAAGTCCACGGCCACATAAGGCAGTTTTGGTAGTCCTTGACCATAGTAAGTAGTTTCCTCCCTTGAGGATAGTCGGTAGAACAAGAGGCTTGGTGTTTTCCATGGTTGAGTGCTATTGACCGCTGGGTAAAGCTTTTGACCGGTGGACAAACACAAAGACACGAACTAGAATGGAAAGCGAACAACTAGAATAGAGAATCAAGGCTAGAGAATAGAGAATGGAGATGGTTTTGTCAAGAACAGAAACCAAGCTCTGATACCATGTTAGAATTGCGGAATGAACAAAAGAAGAATGGAGAGAAATGAGAGAATAAGAGATAAAAGAGAATGTGAATTCAAAAGACTTAAATTAGAATACTTCTTATGTTTGTTACATGACTATATATATAGGGAGACATTGAGCATATAGCCGTTGGAGGTACAAAGAGGAAGAAGAGATATTCTAAGGGACTTGTCTTGATCGGTTTTAATGATGAAAGCGACAAGTCCTTCCTCTTGGTTGACTCGCTTACACTCGTCCCCAAGGTTAACATGTGACCTTCCTCCATACAAGATATTTTAGCTCTCTTCTCTTCTAGATCCTTCTCTCATGGGCTTCAATATCATCAAGGCCTTCTCTTCTTATTCTTTGGACCGAACCATGGCCTAAGGGCCTAAGCCGTACGGACGCTCGTACGGACACTTGTACGGACACTCGTACGGCCGGTCTTATTCTCAAGCTCTAGATAATTATAGAAAACACTTAAACCTGTTTTATCTCAAAACAGGCTTAAACCGAGAAAACAGGCTAAAATCGAGAAAACATTGATTTTAAGCAGTAAACATCTATGTTACTGTTTCTAGGATCAAAATATGTAACAATCCAATGCATTTGACGAATTATAAGAGTTCAGGATGAATTTGGAGTGTTTAGACAACACTTACACCCATTTTGTCCTGAAAGAGGCTAAAACCGAGAAAACATTGATTCGAAGAAGTAAACAGACTTGTTACTGTTTCTAGGTCAGAATCTATGACAATCCAATGCATTTGACTAATTGTAAGAGTTTGGGATGAATTTGGAGTGTTTAGAG
>NW_010921925.1:12951-13750 GCF_000633955.1 Camelina sativa
CCTGTTTTATCTCAAAACAGGCTTAAACCGAGAAAACAGGCTAAAACCGAGAAAACATTGATTTTAAGCAGTAAACAGCTATGTTACTGTTTCTAGGATCAAAATATGTAACAATCCAATGCATTTGACGAATTTTAAGAGTTTGGGGATGAATTTGGAGTGTTTAGACAACACTTATACCCATTTTGTCCCAAAATAGGTTTAAAACGAGAAAACAGGCTAAAACCGTGAAAACATTAATTCGAAGCAGTAAACAGCTTTGTTTTTGTTTCTAGGGTCAAAATGTGTGACAATCCAATGCATTTAACTAATTGTAAGAGTTTGGGATGAAATTAGAGTGTTTAGACAACACTTATACCCATTTTGTCTCGGAACAGGCTAAAACCGAGAAAACATTGATTCCAAGCATTAAACAGCTTTGTTACTAGTTCTAGGGTCAGAATGTGTGAAAATCCAATGCATTTGACTAATATTAAGAGTTCGAGTTGAATTTGGAGTGTTTAGACAACACTTATACCCATTTTGTCCCGAAAAAGGCTAAAACCAAGAAAATAATAATTTGAAGCAGTAAACAGCGTTGTTACTGTTTCTAGGTTCAGAATGTGTGACAATCCAATGCATTTGACTAATTTTAAGAGTTCGGGTTGAATTTGGAGTGTTTAGACAACACTGAACCCTGTTTTATCCCAAAACAGGCTTAAACTGAAAAAACATTGATTTGAAGCAGTGAACATCTTCAATATTGTTTCTACGGTCAAAATATGTAACAATCAAATGCATTTGACTAATTTTAAGAGTT
>NW_010921925.1:13810-14253 GCF_000633955.1 Camelina sativa
CATTTGGTCCCGAAACAGGTTAAAACCGAGAAACATTGATTCAAAGCGGTAAACAGCTCTGTTACTGTTAAGGTCCGAATGGGTGATAATCTAATGCATTTGACTAATTTTAAGAGTTTGGGATGAATTTGGAGTGTATAGAAAACACTTAAACCTGTTTTATCTCAAAACAGGCTTAAACCGAGAAAACAGGCTAAAACCGAGAAAACATTGATTTTAAGCAGTAAACAGCTATGTTACTGTTTCTAGGATCAAAATATGTAACAATCCAATGCATTTGACGAATTTTAAGAGTTTGGGGATGAATATAGAGTGTTTAGACAAGACTTATACCCATTTTTATGAAACAGCACACCACTGTCCGTACGACCGACCAGCCTAGTGGGCCGTCCATATAATGGTGAGGCCACCAAGCTCAGCCCATCAACCAATTCCTCCAACGG
>NW_010921926.1:0-311 GCF_000633955.1 Camelina sativa
AAACCCAAGGGAGTTTACTGCCAAAGCCATTCATATATTTGAAGAAGCAGCTCAGAGTGAAGTTTGTGCAAAGCAGACTGAATCCGGTATTGCAGTCGACCAGGTGCTCGAGCAAGCACTCGACCGAGTGAGTGTTCGAGTGGTCGATCGAGCTGAAGAGTCAGAAGCTGTCAAGCCTGCTAAGTACATCCCTCCTGTTTACAAGCCTCCACTACCATTCCCAGGGCGTTTCAAGGCACATAAGCTTAAGGAACTAAGGGAGATCATTGAGAAAAAAGAAATGATGGCTTTGCAACAAGAGGAAGTGCAAG
>NW_010921926.1:2717-3596 GCF_000633955.1 Camelina sativa
TGGTTGCATGTGGCTTGTGTGCCTTGCATGTTGCTTGTTTGTGGTCGCATGTTTGCTTGTGTGCATTGCATGTAGTTGTTGTAGCTTGCATGTAGCTTGTGGGCTTTGCAGGTTTGTTTGGTTGTGTGTGAGGTTGTGCAGGAGAAGACTTCCCCAAGGCCGTAATCGGGGCTGATTACGAAGACTCGGAGAGACGGGATTGCAGCCTAAGGCCGAGTATACACGACGGTGTATTCGAGTGCGCCTGTTGAGAGGGACTCGCATGTGATGTTCTATGCTCGCGTGCCTTTGTGGCTGTGAGTATAGGTGTTCACGGGAATGGGGGGAAGTAACGAAGCGAGGAGGCGATGCAGTGATGAAGTGAGGAAGCGATGAAATGGTGGAGTGAAGGAGTGAAGGGCCTTGAAGACGAAGAAGAGTTGTTAGCTTCCGCAGCTTCCGTCCCTCGACTGGACCACCTCGGTGCAGTTCCCATAGTGGCGTTTCGTGGCTGTCCGTGGCCTGCGTGGTCATAGGACGGATCGGGGGCGTTACAACGGTGGTATCAGAGCATGGTTATGATGCTCGTGGAACACACGTTTTTTTAATGTTTTATCTAGTCAAAATGAGTCGCAAAGGAAATTTTAGGAAACCGGTACGTCCTTGTGCATTTTTAGGTAGATGGGATTAGGACTTACCCTTTGGTGCTGGTGCAGATGTCAGACCGGGGAAGTGAAGAGGGATGGTCATGGGGTGATTCAAGAGCTGATGGAGAAGAGTGGCAAGAGCCGATGGAGGGTGATCCATATGATGTCGAGGGTGAGACCGGATCGAGAGAGAATGACGATCAGACGACAGAGAGGTCAAGTTCCGAAAGGAGTGGGTCGCAAGGATCATTAC
>NW_010921926.1:4440-9383 GCF_000633955.1 Camelina sativa
AGGAAATTTTAGGAAACCGGTACGTCCTTGTGCATTTTTAGGTAGATGGGATTAGGACTTACCCTTTGGTGCTGGTGCAGATGTCAGACCGGGGAAGTGAAGAGGGATGGTCATGGGGTGATTCAAGAGCTGATGGAGAAGAGTGGCAAGAGCCGATGGAGGGTGATCCATATGATGTCGAGGGTGAGACCGGATCGAGAGAGAATGACGATCAGACGACAGAGAGGTCAAGTTCCGAAAGGAGTGGGTCGCAAGGATCATTACCCGGAGAGAATTCAAGATTCCTGATGGAAACATTTTTCGGTGGAGACTGGTCTGGTATGCGATTTAACAATCCGGGTCAGCAGCGAGCAAGTTTCCGTCAAACACCTAGTGTACAACCTGCATATCACGAACCATATGAGCCAAGGAGTGTGCCGCCAAGGCAAACGAATGTCCCTGAAGAGCCAAGACAAAGGAGTGTACCAGTGGAACCAAGACAAAGGAGTGCACCCGAAGAGCCAATAGGTCAAGAGAATGGACCAAGAGATCCTTTGCTAGCTGTGTTCCAAGAGATGATAGCGCTTATGCGACAGCAAGCGTCACGCTCAAGGGAACCAGAGGCCCCGAGCTTTCTGGAGATTGTGACGATGATGAGGAATTTGGGAACCGAGTATTTCAGAGGAGGATCAAACACGTTTGAAGCAGATAATTGGTTGCGAGGCATGGAGAAGAATTTTGAAGCAACCCGATGTCAAGAAGACTATAAGAAAGATGTGGCAGTGTACTACATAAAGGATGATGCTAGTGATTGGTGGACTAGTGTGAAGAGACACTACGGTCATAGAGATCCAACATGGGAAGAGTCTCGAAAGGAGTTTGAAGGAAAGTATTTTCCACCGGAGGCCAGAGATAGATTGGAGAATGAGTTTATAAACTTAGAACAAGGTGGGAAGAGTGTTCGAGAACTAGAGGCAATCTTTACTCGACTGCGAAAGTATGTGTACCGAGGGCGAGACAATGAAGCAGCTATGACACGCCACTTTTTACATGCGCTACGGCCAGATATCCGGAGTAGGCTCATGTCTGTCACTTACCAACGAGTTGACAAGTTGGCGGAGAAAGCTGTAAACGTGGAGGAGCACATAGAAATGGAGAAGGAAGCCATGAGAAAAGACCAAGAGAAAGGCAAGGCGAAGATGATGCCCAGTGGTGGTGCAACGCGAAAGAGGAGTCGATCCGACCATGAAGGGCGTAATTCAGAACTGGGGAATAGAGGAGTTGTGTGTTTCTCATGTGGAGAGTCGGGCCATTATTTTCGAGAGTGCCCGAAGGCAGGAAGGAGTGATCGCCCAGTGCCATCTCACATCATATGTTTCAATTGTGGCAAGGGTGGCCATTACATGGCAGCTTGTCCGATGATCAATGCCATAGTAGCGGAACCAGAAGCAGAATATCCCCCACTGACCAGTCCCGAGGATGAGCAACCTGTGAAGCGGCAAGTGAGAAGGGATCGCGTGTATCCTTCCCCTTAGGTAGTTAACCCTTAGACCTTCAGGTGCGTGTGGCGATCGGGAAGGTAAGTGTGGGTGCTAACTCCCTTTTTGTATTTGTGTGCTTGTGTGTTTGTGTGGTTGCGTGTTTGTTGTCCTGTTGTGTCTTTGTTGTCTAGGCTTGTGGAAGCACATGGTGGTGCTAGTCCAAGTCTTAGTTGTTGTGTGCAGGAAGCCTTCTAGCTAAGCGTTTTAGAGAACCTTTAGTGATAGGCCGTGTAGGGGAAACCTTAGTGTTCTAGGTTGAACCCTTTTCCTAGCCTGTTAGTGGAAGTGTTGAGTTTGGTCGAGCAAGTTGGTTTGGTGGTTGGAGGCAAGTTCGTGTTCGAGAGAGTTGGCCAAGATCAAACGCGCGAAGGAGAAGAAGAGAACTGAAGCAAGATGCATTAGAAGAAGGATCAGAGGAGTTCAAGGGGAATTCGGGGACGAATTCCTATAAGGGGGGGAGAATGTAATGACCCTCGCCAAGGGGTAAAATTTAAAAATAAAAACTCAAGGCCAAAAGACCAAGAAAGGAAGCCAGCAAGGAGAGCAAAAAGATTGTTGAAGGAAAGTCCGAGACTTTCTGGACGGATAAGGAGATGGCCGATGGTACCATGTACCATGTACCATGTACCGTACCGGACGTACGAGCACAGACGGGCGTATCAGACGAAACCCGAGCGATTAAGGATGCGAACAGACGTAAACTAAGGATGGAAAGAAGTCTACTAAGAGAAGTTAATTATTTTAATCTAAGTGGAATTTCCACTAAGATTATTTAAATTAAGAAGAAGTTAGTGGAGTTAGTGGGCTATTAAACTAATCAAGGAGGGTTAGTGGCGTTAGTGGGCAATTAAACAATTCAAGGAGATGTTAGTGGTGTTAGTGGGCGAGTAAACAAATGAAGGCAAGTTAGTGGGAATTTAGTGGCCAAGTGTTAAGGTTAAAATCGCACAAGTGTGAAATCGCATGCACTAAGGAGAAGCTTCTAAGATCGCCATTTGTCCAGCCACTTGTCTCAGCCAAAACTCGCACCAAACCACTATAAATAGGAGCCTTAGAAGCCATTTTCGGTCCTTTCTTTCCCTTAGAGAAAAAGAGAAAGAGTTAGAGAGTGAGAGTTGAAGCGAGAGCGAGAGAGAGAGAGTTCTTCCCTTAGAAGTTCCCCTCCGCGAGTTGTTAGCCAAAGTGCCGCCGTAGGAGCTGTTCGCGTTTAGTCCTTGCTAGAAGTCCGATTAGATTTCGTTCTTCTCAGCCAAGCCAGGTGAGTTTCGAAGCGTGTGATATGGCACATGATAGGTTGGGTTTTGGGGTGTTTTTCTTTAAAGTCTTTGCGGGATAGACTGAAGCGTTTATGAGAAGTGAGTTGCTTAGGATTTTAGGTGATAAATCTAGGCGTTTTCGTGGGTTGTAGTGTAGACTCGTTTCTTTCTTTCTAGATTGAGTTCTAGGAAGTTAAGTTTCGTTTATTGCTTGTTTGCATGTTGGTGTGAGGTTGTGTTTAGCACTTAGTCTCTAGATTTATTTCTAGTCTCTTTGTTGCTTGTTTGTGGTTGCATGTGGCTTGTGTGCCTTGCATGTTGCTTGTTTGTGGTCGCATGTTTGCTTGTGTGCATTGCATGTAGTTGTTGTAGCTTGCATGTAGCTTGTGGGCTTTGCAGGTTTGTTTGGTTGTGTGTGAGGTTGTGCAGGAGAAGACTTCCCCAAGGCCGTAATCGGGGCTGATTACGAAGACTCGGAGAGACGGGATTGCAGCCTAAGGCCAAGTATACACGACGATGTATTCGAGTGCGCCTTTTGAGAGGGACTCGCATGTGATGTTCTATGCTCGCGTGCCTTTGTGGCTGTGAGTATAGGTGTTCATGAGAATGGGGGGAAGTAACGAAGCGAGGAGGCGATGCAGTGATGAAGTGAGGAAGCGATGAAATGGTGGAGTGAAGGAGTGAAGGGCCTTGAAGACGAAGAAGAGTTGTTAGATTCCGCATGCGTATACTTTGATAGTATACTTGTTGCATTTGAGTGCTGCATGTAGTTGTTGTTAGTTAACTTGCATGTTGTGTGTTGCTTGCTGGGGTTGGGGTAGGGTTTGGTTTCTTGTTAGGTTTCCGAACTGACTGAGTGTTTAGCACTCAAGACTCCATATTTTTGTTTTGCAGGTAACCTTAGTGGGAAAAAGCCTTAGAAGGGAGCGCATGACGTTAGGCCAGCCGGTGTAGTTTGTATTGCCTTTGCAAGGTGTTTTGTTGTTGNAAGTATACACGACGATGTATTCGAGTGCGCCTTTTGAGAGGGACTCGCATGTGATGTTCTATGCTCGCGTGCCTTTGTGGCTGTGAGTATAGGTGTTCATGAGAATGGGGGGAAGTAACGAAGCGAGGAGGCGATGCAGTGATGAAGTGAGGAAGCGATGAAATGGTGGAGTGAAGGAGTGAAGGGCCTTGAAGACGAAGAAGAGTTGTTAGATTCCGCATGCGTATACTTTGATAGTATACTTGTTGCATTTGAGTGCTGCATGTAGTTGTTGTTAGTTAACTTGCATGTTGTGTGTTGCTTGCTGGGGTTGGGGTAGGGTTTGGTTTCTTGTTAGGTTTCCGAACTGACTGAGTGTTTAGCACTCAAGACTCCATATTTTTGTTTTGCAGGTAACCTTAGTGGGAAAAAGCCTTAGAAGGGAGCGCATGACGTTAGGCCAGCCGGTGTAGTTTGTATTGCCTTTGCAAGGTGTTTTGTTGTTGTAATCTAAGTTATCGCTTTTTTGGCTCTAGGCCTGGTACCAAAAACGTTATGAATGTTTTGTGAACTTTTTCGTTAAGTAATGAAAGTATCGAAGTTGTTTTATTTAAGTTGTGTGGTTTTGTTTGGTTCCAGCCTTGTCCGGGCCAACACAACGCGCCAGGCCGCGAGGGTTGCAAAGCCTAAGCAGTCTCGGTCGTGGGCAGAATTGTGCTAGGGAGGACCGGTCGGGAAGTCTGCAGCTTCCGTCCCTCGACTGGACCACCTCGGTGCAGTTCCCATAGTGGCGTTCCGTGGCTGTCCGTGGCCTGCGTGGTCATAGGACGGATCGGGGGCATTACAATGATGGAGAAGCAGAATCTTGTGGTTTGACAAAGAGGCAACTTTATGAAGCCTTCATGAGAATGGAGTTCTTGGGGACTAGATATCCACACAAGGAAACAATGGAGAAGCTAGCCATTGATGAAGATGTGGAGTATCTTTTTGAAAAGAGCAACTTAACCAAGTTCATGGGGCTTTGCATGGAGGGTTACAAGGAAGAAAGTTGTGAGTTTCTAGCCACAGTCAAGCTGCACACATATGCAAGGAAGGATGATGAGTTGGGAGCTGGTCATATTGCCTTTACTATCAAGGGGAAGAAGTATGAGCTTCCAATGAAGAAGATAGCCAATATCTTTGGCTTTGAAGTTGGGAGTA
>NW_010921926.1:10859-11761 GCF_000633955.1 Camelina sativa
GGAGATGTGCAAATGGCTGATGGGGAGGAGCAGTTTTACTTTGAGGATTATGAGCCCAACCCAAGAGATAGTAGAGGATTGAGGGTGACTAGCAAGAGGTTGACACTCCTACAAAGGTGGTACAAGTGGCATGGGAAGAAGTTTGATAAGCTAAAGAAGAAGGTGGGCAATATGGCTAAGTCCATCAAGAGCCTAAAGAAGGAGATTGCTGAGTTGAAAAGTGGAAATTCTTCACCAACACCATCTAGCCCTTTGAGGAGGAGTAGCTCAACTAGAGAACTTTCTAGAGTTGAAAACCCTGTGGAACCAGCTAGAGCCTCCATGTAAGAGCCAATTCAGAGGAAGAGGAGTTCAAGTAGCCGAGAACAACAATTTTCAAGGCCCTCGACCGGGTAACTCGAGCACCCACTCGACCGAGCACCCCAAATGCACTCGACCGAGTTCCAGCCCAGAACACCTTATAGCTTCCCAGCTCCAGCTGCTTATCCAAACTATCCAGGTTACCCTCCCTTCCCATCCCAGTACTTCATGGATCCAGCACTCTTGCACCAGTTCTACCAGCAGCAAGGTCAGAGTTTTGGCACTCGCAGCCCAGCTCGACCCCCCCACTCGACCATGCACTCGACCGAGTGCCAGTCAATTCCCATCGTCGAGTTTCCTCCATCTCCCCCTCAAAGTCACCAACCAGACCTCAACTACACTGATGTTCACATATTTTACCCTGTTTTCCCTTAATATATTAACATCTTTTGCATCATTTGCTATCCTTTTTGACCATTATTGCATAGTTTTAGGATTGTTCTTGCATTAGAGTGTAGTTGCATTGCATTTGCATCTTTTCTTGCATAAACAGGTGATTTTGGAGCCTAAGGAGCATGGAAGCAATGCTGAGGAGAAGTGAA
>NW_010921926.1:13704-14180 GCF_000633955.1 Camelina sativa
AAAATGCGGTCCTTGCTGCTGGTAGAACTGCTGGTAGAGTGCTGGATCCATGAAGTACTGGGGTGGGATGGGAGGGTAACCTTGATATCCTGGATAAGCAGCTGGAGGTGGGAAACCATAGGGTGATCTGGGCTGGAACTCGACCGAGTGCATTGGGGGTGCTCGGTCGAGTGGGTGCTCGAGTGACCCGGTCGAGTTCCTTGAAAAGGGTTGTTCTCGGGTACTTGAGCTCCTCTTCCTCTGATTTGGCTCATACATTGAAGCCCTAGCTGGTTCCACAGTGTTCGCAACTCTAGAAAGTGCTCTAGTTGAGCTACTCCTCCTCAAAGGGCTTGATGGTGTAGGTGAAGAATTCCCACTCTTCAACTCAACAATCTCCTTCTTTAATCCCTTGATGGACCTCTTCCCATGCCATTTGTTCCATTTTTACAGAAGGGTTAATCTCTTGGTAGCCTCCCTCACTCCTCTACTATCTC
>NW_010921927.1:0-12624 GCF_000633955.1 Camelina sativa
TATGCATCATTGTCTCCGATTAGTGTGTTTGGATTTGTATATCTCCTAGGCCTTGTCATCTGCACAACTTTCCCAAAGTCTTCTTCAATACCGTCGAAATCATTTTTGATTTATACTGGATTTTTGGTGTCTGCGGAGTATCTTTTCCAACTGTGGGGCATGCAAGCTCAGATGTTCCCTGGGCAAAAATATGCTGAGTTGTCTTTCTACTTGGGTCTTCGAGTATATGAACCTGGATTTTGGGGTATAGAATCAGGTCTACGAGGCAAGGTGCTGGTCGTTGCTGCCTGCACTCTGCAGTATAATGTATTTCGTTGGCTAGAAAGAACACCTGGTTTAAATATCATCAAAGGAAAATATGAAGAGCCGTGTCCACTATTTGTCTCTGCAGAAGACACTACTGCAAGTGTTTCCAGTTCTAATGGTGAAAATCCATCGTCGACTGATCATGCTTCTAAATCAATGAAACAAGGCGAGGCAACGAGTAACTCATGGCCTTTCTTCTCTCCCCGTGATAGTCAGGCAGCTGATTTTTTGCACCCCAAAACTGGAGGCTCTGAAAGTGGCAGTACTAGGAGATTTTCATTTGGTCACTTTTGGGGAAGCATCAAAGAGAGTCACAGGTGGAATAGGAGGAGGATTCTTGCATTGAAGAAGGAGAGGTTTGAAACACAGAAGAATCTGTTGAAAATTTACTTGAAGTTTTGGATAGAGAATATGTTTAATCTCTATGGCCTTGAGATAAACATGATTGCACTGCTTCTTGCGAGTTTTGCTTTGCTGAATGCCATCTCCATGGTATATATTGCACTGCTTGCTGCATGTGTCCTCTTGAGAAGACGCCTAATTCAGAAACTATGGCCTGTCGTTGTTTTTCTGTTTGCATCAATTCTCGCAATTGAGTACGTTGCCACATGGAATAGCTTTTTGCCTTCAGATCAGGCCCCAATTGAAACTAGTGTGCATTGCCATGACTGCTGGAGTATTGCAGCTCTCAACTTTAAGTTTTGCCGGGAGTGTTGGCTTGGTATGACCGTTCAAACTTATTAAAGGACTTAGTGTTCTTTATGCAATAATTCTTTATTTGACAGATCCAAGAATTAGGTACTATTTGGAGAAGCTTTTTCTATTTTTTTTTTGCAGGACTGAGAGTTGACGACCCCCGGACACTTATTAGCTATTTCGTGGTATTCATGCTTGCTTGTTTCAAACTTCGGGCTGATCACATATCCAGTTTCTCAGAGTCGTCGACATATCATCAGATGAAGTCTCAAAGAAAGAACTCATTTGTCTGGAGAGATCTCTCCTTCGAGACAAAGAGCATGTGGACTGTGCTTGATTACCTGAGGCTTTATTGTTACGTCCATCTGCTGGATGTTGTACTCATTCTGATTCTAATCACAGGAACTCTTGAGTATGACATTCTACATCTGGGTTATCTTGCATTTGCGCTTGTTTTTGCCCGAATGCGACTGGAAATACTGAAGAAGAAAAACAAAATATTCAGGTTTTTGCGGGTGTACAATTTTGTTCTCATCATCTTTTCTCTCGCATACCAGTCTCCCTTTGTTGGAAACTTCAATGATGGAAAATGTGAAACAGTTGATTATATATACGAGGTGATTGGATTTTACAAGTATGACTATGGATTTCGAATCACTGCAAGATCTGCTCTCGTTGAGATCATCATATTTATGCTAGTATCTCTTCAGTCCTACATGTTTTCCTCCCAGGAGTTTGATTATGTCTCGCGGTATCTTGAAGCAGAGCAAATCGGTGCTATTGTGCGGGAGCAAGAGAAGAAAGCAGCACGGAAGACCGAGCAACTGCAACAAATTCGTGAGGCTGAGGAAAAAAAACGGCAGCGGAATTTGCAGGTGGAAAAGATGAAATCTGAAATGCTGAACCTGCGGGTACAGCTTCACAGAATGAATTCTGATTCTAATTTTGGAGTTGCTTCTCCGCGCACTGAAGGTCTAAGAAGGAGAAAGAGTCCGTATCTTATTTCAGATAGTGGCGCAGCCAGTCCTGAGATTGACGGAGTGGTCCACAAGAAAGAAGAGCAGCTTATTGACGAGGATTCACTGTATCCTTTTGAAGCTCATGAGTTTCCTATGAGTACCACTCCAGAAGCACCAGATTCTCCACAGTGTTCATTTGGAGCATCTCCTTGTGAGATAACTGAAGTTCAACAGGATCTTGATGTGATGTCTATGGAACGTGAAAGAAAGGAAAAGTCTGAAGTAAAGGAGAATCCGTTGATTTCTGCGGTGCAACTCATCGGTGATGGTGTTTCTCAGGTACAATTTATTGGAAATCAGGCAGTAAATAACCTTGTGAATTTCTTAAACATCTCACCGGAAAATTCAGATACAAATGAGCAGTCTTCTGTTGATGATGAGGTGTATGATGAGATGGAAAGTCAGAAAAGAAAACACACACCTTTTGAACGGTCAACATCTCTACAGTCTGACAGGAGTAGTGATGGCACTAGCTTTCAGATAGGAAGGATCCTTCGACATATTTGGTCTAGGATGCAGTCCAATAACGATATTGTCTGCTACTGTTGCTTCATTATTGCGTTTCTGTGGAACTTCAGTCTGCTTTCCATGGTCTATCTAGCAGCACTGTTTCTATATGCCCTCTGCGTTCACACTGGTCCTACTCACATCTTCTGGGTCATCATGCTAATGTACACAGAAATTTATATCCTGCTCCAGTATTTATACCAGATTATAATCCAGCACTGTGGTTTAAGCATTGATGCACCTCTTCTTCATGAATTGGGATTTCCAACGCAAAGAATCAAATCATCATTTGTTGTCAGCTCGTTGCCTCTGTTCCTTATTTACATCTTTACGCTCATACAGAGTGCTATAACAGTAAAGGATGGTGATTGGGTTCCTTCTGCAGATTTTACTTCACGCCGGAATGCCCGTGGTAGCCAGAAGGATCTTACAAGAATTAGCTGGAGCGAGAGAATCTATGATGTGTTCAAGAAGCTAAGAGATAGTGTCAAATTGGTGATCAGAAGCATCTGCCGATATTGGATATCTCTGACACGTGGAGCAGAATCCCCTCCTTACTTTGTTCAGGTGACAATGGATGTTCACATGTGGCCTGAAGATGGAATTCAGCCTGAAAGAATTGAATGTAGAATGAATCAGTTGCTTAGGCTTGTTCATAATGAGAGATGCGAGAAGGGAAACCCTGATCTCTGCCCTTACTCTAGCAGGGTTCATGTACAAAGTATAGAGAGGAGTACAGAGACCCCAAACGAGGCCTTAGTTGTTCTAGAGGTTGAGTATGCTTCTCCCACGAATGGGTGTTCTTCTGCAGAATGGTACAAATCACTTACCCCAGCCTCTGATGTGGCGAAAGAAATTCGTAAAGCTCAACATAGTGGACTTGTTGAAGGAACTGGATTTCCTTACCCCATTCTCTCTGTGATTGGTGGAGGAAAGAGAGAAACTGACCTCTATGCCTACATATTTGGTGCTGATCTGATCGTCTTCTTTCTGGTTGCCATTTTCTACTCATCAGTCATAAAAAATAAAAGCGAGTTTATTGATGTATATCAGCTAGAAGACCAGTTCCCATTTGACTTTGTCATTATATTAATGGTAATCCCATTCCTACAAGTTTTGTTTATCTCTTCACACCCGTTTTGTATCAGTCCCCTAACCCGATGAAACGCTTTTATGGCAGGTTATCTTCTTCCTAATTGTTGTTGATCGGGTCATCTATCTTTGCTCATTTGCGACTGGAAAAGTGGTATACTATCTCTTCAGTCTTATTCTCTTCACGTATGCAGTTACAGAGTATGCTTGGAGCATATATCCTACCCAGCAACACGCTGCTGGCTTGGCCCTCAGATTGATATTTCTTGCCAAAGCAATGTCGCTAGCTCTCCAGGCCATACAAATCCGCTATGGACTACCTCATAAAAGCACCTTGTATCGGCAGTTTTTGACAAGTGAAGTTTCACGGATCAATTACTATGGTTACAGACTTTACCGTGCTCTTCCTTTCCTGTATGAATTGAGATGTGTACTTGACTGGTCTTGCACAGCCACATCACTGACAATGTATGACTGGCTCAAGGTATGTCGTTTGATCCCATGCATTTGTTTCTGGAACCCTCGCTATGTTCATGGATGATTCATGTTTAGTTTGAATACACTGCCAAGGGCTTAAGTTCTGTTCCTTTGCAGTTGGAAGATGTAAATGCGAGTTTGTACCTTGTCAAATGCGATACAGTTTTAAATCGAGCAACACATAAACATGGGGAGAAACAAACAAAAATGACTAAATGCTGCAACGGGATATGTCTGTTCTTCATCTTGTTATGTGTTATCTGGGCTCCTATGCTGGTAAGAATTTTCTTACAACACAACTTACTCACTGTTTTTGTAAAGTATTTTCATTTGGAGTCTTAATTATCGTTCTTGGGATGGATAGTACTCATGATGCATAGATGATTAGATGCTTATATAGTTATATGTATCGGAAAAGAAAAATTATGTGCTGGCTTTAACCAACAATTCTCAGTGATGACTTACAACTTGAGTATTTGGTGAGTCATTTGTTTGTTGGTAACGGCTTTCTCCTTCCAGATGTATAGCAGTGGTAATCCAACAAACATTGCCAATCCTATAAAAGATGCGAGCGTTCAGATTGATTTGAAAACAGTCGGTGGAAAGCTTACTTTGTACCAAACAACCTTATGCGAGAGAATCTCAGGGGATAACATTGATCTCGGGCTAGATCTCGGATCCCAAAGCTTCTTGCCAACATACAACAAAAATGACATCCAGCTGATATGCTGCCAAGCTGATGCAAGTGTTTTATGGCTTGTCCCTGACACAGTTGTGACCAGATTTATTCAGTCCCTTGACTGGGACACAGATATGGACATCACCTTTTCATGGGTTCTTAACAGAGACCGACCCAAAGGCAAAGAAACTGTAAAATATGAAAGAAGTGTCGACCCTCTGGACCTTCCAAAACGCTCTGATATACAAATGGTTCTCAACGGATCAATGGATGGATTTAGAGTGCATAATTTGTACCCAAAGTTCTTCCGTGTTACCGGTTCTGGCGATGTCAGGTCTTTCGAGGATCAGGTAAATCTTGTCTGCACAAGCCAAGAATTATATACCAGATAATGTTTCCTGTATTAGCTTATACTTCCAATATTGTAATGTTGTTGCTACAGAAGGATGAAGTGAGTGCAGACATACTCATGAACCATGCAGATTTCAAGTGGTGGTGGTCATTCCATAATCTTAAAGCTTCTGAAAATATCAGCGCTTGCGAGGGTATGGATGGACCAGTTGCTATCATAATGTCTGAGGAAACACCCCCACGTAAGTTAGCTCTTCTATTTCAATTGTTTGTTCAAGACTCATGTTTTATTAACAATAGCGGAAATATTTGCAGAGGGCTTTCTGGGTGACACCCTCAGCAAATTCAGTATATGGGGACTCTATATAACATTTGTACTAGCCGTCGGGCGATTCATCAGGCTTCAATGCTCTGACCTGCGTATGAGAATACCTTACGAGAACTTGCCTTCGTGTGACAGGTAACATCTGTAAACATTTGTTCAGGAGTTTTGCTTTTCAATGATACTCTCAATCTCTAAGAGATTAAGACCACTCACTGTTGATTGTAGATTAATAGCCATATGCGAGGATTTATATGCGGCAAGAGCAGAGGGTGAGCTTGGAGTAGAAGAAGTTCTATACTGGACGCTTGTGAAGATATATAGATCCCCGCACATGCTGCTTGAGTATACAAAGCTAGACTACGATGCTTAGGTCCAACAAGTCTCTAACAGTATAGAAACACTTTGTTATATTTGTACATACTGAGAGAATGGTTCTGAGGGATTTTTTGTTTCTTCTTCTTCTCATCATCTTTTAGCTGATTGTTGTATTGTAAGAGCGATTCATGTAGGTATGACATAATGAAAAGAGAATTTATGAGAGAATTTAACTCTTAAACACACTTTTACAAAATTAATAGCACATACACAACTTTTTGCTATCGAGACACTTTATTAGTGTATAATAGACTCAAATCATCCTCTAAATATAGATTGTTTAGTTAAAACAGGCATATTAAAAAATAGTTACTTTTAAAAAGTTTAACTAATCATAAATAAGATTAAATAATATAAAATATAAAATTAATTTTAAAGTTGTATAGAAAGTTGGAAATATCCTATATTATGAAACAAAAATACTTATCTAAACATACTATATTATGAAATGGAGGGAGTATATTCCAAACACTCATATTCCTATCCCACAACTAAGATGAGATTTACTATTTACTTAAGACTTTCAAACCCCCCATCATCATCCTCCCTTTTTTTTTTTTAGCATACCAATAAAACACTTCACCTAACTCACAACAACGTAGTTTTTCTATCTATCATAAAAAACCTCATTTCTCTCTAAAAAAACCTAAAAACCCCTCTCTCTTCTCTCTAGCCAAAAACTGTCGCCACTAAGGTGACCGACTCCGGTAGCTTCTTCAGCACCGGAGTCGGATTTCTCTCTTTAATTTCCCTTTGTTTCTTTTTTTAATCGGCGCATCCATATTTTTTTCTTCCAACGCCATCAGATCTAGAATTTTAAAGCTTAGATCTTCCTAACCTTGGGTTCAGCTTCTTGGTTTTTGTTTTCTCCGTCAAGTTTACCTTCAAATCTGGCCGGTTCATGGCTGAGGCAGTCCAAATGATACTTCACTGCCTCTGATGAAGAATCTTCACCAACGCAGATCGAGATCTCCTTACTGTTTCTCAAAAGTCGTTTTTCCTGAATGGTCTCTCGGCTTTGGTAGTGTCTCACCGCCCCTGGTAGCTCCTCCGTGAAGCAACATAAAGGGTCCCACGACATGTTCATTCGGTTCTAACTTGTGGTAAAGGAAATTCTTACAAGTTAATATGTTGTGTGTTTTTTCTTGTCTCAGATTTGTTTTAATTGTCATTTTAAGATTTAGATTTTAATTTTCTTTTTTTGGATCTTTTGATTCTGTTCTGGAAAGTAAAGAATGGATGTTTGTGTAGTCTGTCTGTCTGGGTTGTTTTCCCTTAGCTCGCCTTATTTGGTTTTAAGTCTTCAGAAGTGTTTTATGTACTCCTTGGCTTTAGTCTTTGGAAAGATTGTTTTCCTTGTTAGCTCTTTGTATTTCACATACAAGAATATTATGAAATCCTATTGAGGGAAAAAAAAAAAAAAACTCACAGCAAGGCTCTCTCTCTATTCCAAATCCTTTGTTCTTCTCTTTTTAACTTTTTTTTTTCTTTCAAAACAAACTAAAACCGATGATTATGATATGAATTCCTAATTTAATACTACTAGATACTACATATTACTCCAATTTTAAATTACAGAGCAGTTGGTCCACATCACATATGCTTGAAATCAATACCAAAAAAAGAAAGAAAATTGTATTATGATTTATGAATGAGGAGGTCCTCCATGTCAAAATAGGGCGGGCCCCAAAGCTCTGCTGTATAGCATACCATGCATTATTTTGAAGTACAAAACAACCTAACCTAATTTATTAATTTGCAAGAGAAAATCCATTTCAATTTAATTTCTGGGAGTTGTTAGTAGGCCTGGGCATTCGGTTAACCATTCGGTTTCGGTTCGGTTGTATTCGATTTCGGTTATTTTGGATATAGTAATATAGTAACCATTTGGATATTTTTGAAATTTCGGTTCGGTTCGGTTCGGTTTCTTTCGGTTCGGTTTCGGTTTGGTTATTTAAATAAATAACCATAACTAACATAAATTATATTAACATTAACCAAATAAACCAAATATAACCAAAACTAACCGAATATAACCAAAATTAACCAAATATACAATAACAAAAATACAAAAAAGGGAAAAATATGGATTCAATTTTACAAAATAGTATTTAACTTTGTAAATTCAAAATAATAACATTTACATATATTGATTATTTAAAATATTTAATTGTTTTGAATCTAGAAATAATTTATATTTTAAGTTTATTTTATAGTTTTGCATAATATTAAGTATATAATATTTGATATCTTCTAGGTTTTCGGATATTTCGGTTAACCATTTAATTGTCGGTTCGGTTCGGTTCGGTTTCGGTTAGTTTGGATATAGATTTTTACTAACCATTCGGGTATTTGAAGAATTTCGGTTCGGTTCGGTTTGGTTTTTTTCGGTTCGGTTTCGGTCGGTTATTTGGTTATCGGTTATTTTGCCCAGCCCTAGTTGTTAGTTTCCTTTTCCGTTAATTATTTCTCTTTAAAAAAATGCTCCCTTCTCGTCCTTTTCACAGTAGTGGTTTAACGTCCATAATTGTATACAAACTTTTTAATTAGTTCGTAAAAAGTATTTAAAATCTTTAAAATATAAACGATGAGCTGATAAGCCACGTAAGCCAAGACCAATTTCTAAAAAGAAGAAGCTTGCCTCTTTTTTGTAGGACGCTCTAAAAATCTCTGAAAGCGTCCATAATCTCTTCCTTACCTTGTGTGTATCATATGATTCCAAAAATTTCTCTATATCTCACTTCTGAATAAAACCACCCCAACCAAAAAAAAAAGAAAGAATAAAAAGAAGAATACTATATAATTACATATCTCTCTCTCTCTTTCTCATTCTCTTAAAGTATGTATGTACTCTCACTATTTTTAGACAATATATAAACTTAAATGCGATCGCCCTTTTCTGGCTAGCAGCTGATATCATGTTGAACCTCATTAGTTTCCTCCGGCGTCGACTCCGGAAAGCCAGAATCTCCGTCAACCACCACCGTTCTCGTGATGGCTCTACCCTCGGTTCCCCTGAAAGCCGCCATCATCATGTGTTTTCATCCGCAGCCGCTATCCACCCAAACCCGGAGAAAGCCATCACAGTGGCCACCTTCAACGCTGCTATGTTCTCCATGGCTCCCGCCGTTCCCAACAACACGGGTTTGCTGCCACTCCGCTCCAAGTCATCCGTTGACCGTCCCAAGAGCATACTCAAGCCCATGAGCCCCGTCTCCTCCCCTTCTCATCATGACTCCAGAAAACAACAACAACTGAGGTTTGCCAAATCCAGGCTAAGGAGGGTCTCCATCAATCTCCCCGACAACGAGATCAGCCGCCAGCTCAGCTTCCGGGAGGATCCTCAGCACTCTCCCCTCAGGGCTGCTTCTCTCTCTTTCTCCGGAGAGATCGGTCTCCGGAGCACCAGAACGGCTCTGGAAGTGCTGAGGGAGCTAGACGCAGACGTGCTGGCTCTGCAAGACGTCAAGGCCGACGAGGCTGACCAAATGCGACCACTCTCGGATCTCGCCGCCGCGCTGGGGATGAATTACGTCTTCGCCGAGAGCTGGGCGCCCGAGTACGGCAACGCCATTCTCTCCAAGTGGCCCATCAAAAACTCCAATGTTCTGAGAATCTTCGACGACACTGATTTCAGGTTTATATACATATATTAATAACTAACTCCTCTCTTCTTTATCAACTAAAGCAAAGAAAACAAAACTAGCTAGCTCCTCTGTTTCTCTTTTGTAACTTTATAAAAAACAAAAATTGAGTCAAAGATTATATAACTACGTACGTAGTATTAGTTACCTTACCTCCTAATAAGAAGCTAGTAGTAATTAGATTAAGGATAGATAAGAAATATTGTGGGTTCAATCCAAATCTTTCTTTTATCTAAAATTTTTATATTATAAATTGATTATGATGTGCGGCGACTTTTGTACCAATAAGAACCTAGTAGTCATGGTCGTCTCGTGAGAGTATCAAATACATTACAAACACATATGCACAAACACGTATAAACAATGCACACTCAGTTTTTTTTTCCTGTGAATTGACTCTCATAACAGCTGTATATTCTTAGGGACAGCTTCGAATGTCAATACATATACTTTTGTCTGAATTTTTATTATTGTTATTTTTAGTATAAAGATATCTCATGGCCGGGGCTCCTGTGACATATTTTCTCGGCAAATTTCTTTCTTTCTACCAAATTCACAATAAATAAATGTCTTTTTCTAAAACTATATAATTTTAATCAAAATGGTGGCAGACAGAGAAAAAGGTGGTGGTATTATTTGCGTGTTAGTTAGTATAAATTTTGTTTTTCCTGTAAGAAAGATACCTAGCTTAGCTAGTGCGTACGTACGCGTTCGATTTTGTTGCCCCTTAATTGATAATTATATTTTTTTATTAGGGTTCATTGATTGATATTTTGATTATAGGAACGTGTTGAAGGCGAGCATAGATGTTCCGGGGAGCGGGGAAGTGGAATTTCACTGTACTCATCTTGATCACTTGGACGAGAAGTGGAGAATGAAGCAAGTCGATGCTATTATCCGATCTACCAACGTACCTCACATACTCGCTGGTGCTCTCAATTCTCTCGACGAATCCGATTACTCCCCTGAGAGATGGACCGACATCGTCAAGGTATGTATTTGTTGTATGCATTATCATTAGCAATATATATTATGCATCTAGTATTAATTTTTAGCTGTTCGTTCGTTTAATTTCAATTAATCAATCTAATATATAGTACTACGAAGAGATGGGTAAGCCGATACCAAAAGCGCAAGTGATGAGATTCTTAAAGAGCAAAGAATACACTGACGCTAAGGACTTTGCTGGAGAATGCGAATCTGTGGTTGTGGTCGCCAAAGGCCAAAGTTAGTGAGCGTACCGTCAAACAACTGCGCTAGCTGTTAATTAATTTCTTATCTTGGTTAATTAATTATAGTCTTAATCACCAATGAAACGTATGACAGGTGTACAAGGGACATGCAAGTACGGGACACGCGTTGACTACATACTTGCTTCCTCGGACTCACCGTACCAGTTCGTGCCAGGGTCATATTCGGTGTTGTCTTCAAAAGGAACCTCGGACCATCACATAGTGAAAGTCGATGTTGTCAAAGCTAGATCGATCAACGTCGACGAGCAACGACCGATTAGACCCAAACAGCAGAGAGTTTCAACGACTATGTATAATAATAACTCGTCTCTCACAAAGGCCTCGTGGAGGACGCATTACTATAAGGCGTGAACAATCTCTAGACTATATATATACTAGAAAATGTTTACATTACACGTACGTTTTTTTTTGGAATGCTTATTAACACAATTTGAGATCCGTGTATCATAGCTGCGGATGTCTCTGTGCTGGCCCATGAAGTCTGATTTACTTTCGCGTAGCTATTTTTTTTTACATTCTTTTGGTCTGTTTTAATGTTGGCTTGTTTAACCGNCTACCGTCAAACAACTGCGCTGTTAGTTTCTTATCTTGGTTAATATTTAATTAGAGTCTTAATCACCGATGACAGGTGTACAAGGGACATGCAAGTACGGGACACGCGTTGACTACATACTTGCTTCCTCGGACTCACCGTACCAGTTCGTGCCAGGGTCATATTCGGTGTTGTCTTCAAAAGGAACCTCGGACCATCACATAGTGAAAGTCGATGTTGTCAAAGCTAGATCGATCAACGTCGACGAGCAACGACCGATTAGACCCAAACAGCAGAGAGTTTCAACGACTATGTATAATAATAACTCGTCTCTCACAAAGGCCTCGTGGAGGACGCATTACTATAAGGCGTGAACAATCTCTAGACTATATATATACTAGAAAATGTTTACATTACACGTACGTTTTTTTTTGGAATGCTTATTAACACAATTTGAGATCCGTGTATCATAGCTGCGGATGTCTCTGTGCTGGCCCATGAAGTCTGATTTACTTTCGCGTAGCTATTTTTTTTTACATTCTTTTGGTCTGTTTTAATGTTGGCTTGTTTAACCGATACGTATTATTGTATGCACGAGTGAATAAAAAACTCTTCCTTAATGAAGATTAACTTTCTTTAATAAATTGACGGAAAAAGGAAGAAGAAATGGTCCAAGTTGGTGAGTTGATAAGATATGACTTTGAAGCTAAGTCCTTAATTTGCCATAACTGTGACTCGAGTTTCTATACGGCCTCGAGCTAAGTTAACTTCATTCGCAGGCTACACAACTGTAACATGATTTTATAGATAAATGTCCTTTATTTGTAGAGGCAAAATAGATATAACTATTTTTATCGATCGTGTAAATAAATCTCAAACCATGTAGTTGTACTTGTAGGTGCAAATATATTAAAGAAATTACTACACCGAGTAATGGATGACTGAATACTGGGGACAATAAAGATGAAAAATAAATCTCTCCACATCTGATACTAGTATAGGAAAGCAATAATAATGAATCGGCCGGGTAATACGAGTACTCTTGAAGAGTCTTCTCAGAGGCGGCAGAGGTAATAAGAAGGTAAGGTTTTAATTTCTTTGAATATACATTCTCTCTTTTGTTAGCAACGATCGAGAAGACTCTTGCAATGAAAGATTACAGAGGATATAGGAACTATGGAAAACATCAAAATCTAAGGATCCGCCTTTTGAACTCGAAAGTGCGTATTAATAAGACAATTAATAGAAAGCGAGAGAGAGAGAGAGAGAGCGATTGATAACAATTCATTAAAAAGCAAAGAGGTTCAAGATTGCTACTTTAGGTCCCAATTGTTAATAGATAAGAGAACACCTAGTAAAAATAACATC
>NW_010921927.1:13825-14146 GCF_000633955.1 Camelina sativa
AATGGTTCTCTGACGCCATCACTAGCCTTCGACATCTTCATGTATTATTATGTATCTCCCTTGTGGACTAGTACTAACTCAGAACTGCAAAAGAGACGAAGCCTGAAGCAAAAGTTGAGTAAGGAGACAGAAACATACAAAAGAAGAGCAAACTGGAAAAGGGGAGGACGAGATTTAAAGATAACTTTTTTATAGGTAATAGTGACCCTTTAGGCAAGAAAGCTTTGTGGGATTTGCTACCAAAAGATGAAAGCTGTTTTCTGTCTTTTTCCTAAATAAATATAAGAGCAAACATGGAATAAAATCCAAAATTTGGGTCTC
>NW_010921928.1:0-3794 GCF_000633955.1 Camelina sativa
ACAGCTTTGTTAATGTTTATAGGATCAAAATATGTAACAATCCAAAGTATTTGACTAATTAGAAGAGATTGGGTTGAATTCGAATTGTTTAGACAACACTTTACCCATTTTGTCCCGAAACAGGCAAAAACTGAGAAAACATTGATTCGAAGCAGTAAAAAGCGTTGTTACTATTTCTAGGGTCAGAATGTATGACAATCGAATGCATTTGACTAATTAGAAGAGATTGGGTTGAATTCGAATTGTTTAGACATCACTTAAACCCGTTTTCTCCCAAAACATACTTAAATTGAGAAAACATGCTAAAAGAAGGACAACATTGATTCGAATCAGTAAACAGCTTTGTTACTGTTTCTAGGGTCAGAATGTATGACAATCGAATGCATTTGACTAATTAGAAGAGATTGGGTTGAATTCGAATTGTTTAGACATCACTTAAACCCGTTTTCTCCCAAAACATACTTAAATTGAGAAAACATGCTAAAAGAAGGACAACATTGATTCGAATCAGTAAACAGCTTTGTTACTGTTTCTAGGGTCAGAATGTATGACAATCGAATGCATTTGACTAATTAGAAGAGATTGGGTTGAATTCGAATTGTTTAGACATCACTTAAACCCGTTTTCTCCCAAAACATACTTAAATTGAGAAAACATGCTAAAAGAAGGACAACATTGATTCGAATCAGTAAACAGCTTTGTTACTGTTTCTAGGGTCAGAATGTATGACAATCGAATGCATTTGACTAATTAGAAGAGATTGGGTTGAATTCGAATTGTTTAGACATCACTTAAACCCGTTTTCTCCCAAAACATACTTAAATTGAGAAAACATGCTAAAAGAAGGACAACATTGATTCGAATCAGTAAACAGCTTTGTTACTGTTTCTAGGGTCAGAATGTATGACAATCGAATGCATTTGACTAATTAGAAGAGATTGGGTTGAATTCGAATTGTTTAGACATCACTTAAACCCGTTTTCTCCCAAAACATACTTAAATTGAGAAAACATGCTAAAAGAAGGACAACATTGATTCGAATCAGTAAACAGCTTTGTTACTGTTTCTAGGGTCAGAATGTATGACAATCGAATGCATTTGACTAATTAGAAGAGATTGGGTTGAATTCGAATTGTTTAGACATCACTTAAACCCGTTTTCTCCCAAAACATACTTAAATTGAGAAAACATGCTAAAAGAAGGACAACATTGATTCGAATCAGTAAACAGCTTTGTTACTGTTTCTAGGGTCAGAATGTATGACAATCGAATGCATTTGACTAATTAGAAGAGATTGGGTTGAATTCGAATTGTTTAGACATCACTTAAACCCGTTTTCTCCCAAAACATACTTAAATTGAGAAAACATGCTAAAAGAAGGACAACATTGATTCGAATCAGTAAACAGCTTTGTTACTGTTTCTAGGGTCAGAATGTATGACAATCGAATGCATTTGACTAATTAGAAGAGATTGGGTTGAATTCGAATTGTTTAGACATCACTTAAACCCGTTTTCTCCCAAAACATACTTAAATTGAGAAAACATGCTAAAAGAAGGACAACATTGATTCGAATCAGTAAACAGCTTTGTTACTGTTTCTAGGGTCAGAATGTATGACAATCGAATGCATTTGACTAATTAGAAGAGATTGGGTTGAATTCGAATTGTTTAGACATCACTTAAACCCGTTTTCTCCCAAAACATACTTAAATTGAGAAAACATGCTAAAAGAAGGACAACATTGATTCGAATCAGTAAACAGCTTTGTTACTGTTTCTAGGGTCAGAATGTATGACAATCGAATGCATTTGACTAATTAGAAGAGATTGGGTTGAATTCGAATTGTTTAGACATCACTTAAACCCGTTTTCTCCCAAAACATACTTAAATTGAGAAAACATGCTAAAAGAAGGACAACATTGATTCGAATCAGTAAACAGCTTTGTTACTGTTTCTAGGGTCAGAATGTATGACAATCGAATGCATTTGACTAATTAGAAGAGATTGGGTTGAATTCGAATTGTTTAGACATCACTTAAACCCGTTTTCTCCCAAAACATACTTAAATTGAGAAAACATGCTAAAAGAAGGACAACATTGATTCGAATCAGTAAACAGCTTTGTTACTGTTTCTAGGGTCAGAATGTATGACAATCGAATGCATTTGACTAATTAGAAGAGATTGGGTTGAATTCGAATTGTTTAGACATCACTTAAACCCGTTTTCTCCCAAAACATACTTAAATTGAGAAAACATGCTAAAAGAAGGACAACATTGATTCGAATCAGTAAACAGCTTTGTTACTGTTTCTAGGGTCAGAATGTATGACAATCGAATGCATTTGACTAATTAGAAGAGATTGGGTTGAATTCGAATTGTTTAGACATCACTTAAACCCGTTTTCTCCCAAAACATACTTAAATTGAGAAAACATGCTAAAAGAAGGACAACATTGATTCGAATCAGTAAACAGCTTTGTTACTGTTTCTAGGGTCAGAATGTATGACAATCGAATGCATTTGACTAATTAGAAGAGATTGGGTTGAATTCGAATTGTTTAGACATCACTTAAACCCGTTTTCTCCCAAAACATACTTAAATTGAGAAAACATGCTAAAAGAAGGACAACATTGATTCGAATCAGTAAACAGCTTTGTTACTGTTTCTAGGGTCAGAATGTATGACAATCGAATGCATTTGACTAATTAGAAGAGATTGGGTTGAATTCGAATTGTTTAGACATCACTTAAACCCGTTTTCTCCCAAAACATACTTAAATTGAGAAAACATGCTAAAAGAAGGACAACATTGATTCGAATCAGTAAACAGCTTTGTTACTGTTTCTAGGGTCAGAATGTATGACAATCGAATGCATTTGACTAATTAGAAGAGATTGGGTTGAATTCGAATTGTTTAGACATCACTTAAACCCGTTTTATCCTAAAAGAGGCTTAAACCGAGAAAACAGGCTAAAACTATTGATCAAGATAACCTTGAGTGTAATCGGCCGTCCGTACGGTTATGCAACAGGGCCGTCCGTATGGTTATGCAACAAGGCTGTCCGTACGGTTATGTGTTAGGGCCGTCTGTACGGTTTGGTGAGGCTGACCACATATGATGTGAATAAAGGGCTGATAGTGTTCTACAAAGGCCCATGACGAAGAGAAGGATCAAGAAGATGGCAAAGAGCCGTTAGATCTCACATGTTCCCCTAAGAGAAGCAACAAGAGGTCGCTATCACCATCGGGACACACCCCTTCTCTCTCCTTATGTCGTTATCAAGTTTGTAATAAGAGTAGCCCTAGTTTTATTTCTATTTAAGGCCTACAGCCGACATTGTATGGAGACTATTCTAATATAGAATCTCTTCTCTTCATTCTCTTTGTTCTTGTTTATCACTAATTCTCTCAATTTCTTTCTCTTCTCCAAACTAATCTAAACCAACAATCTCATTCTGCCTAAACTAACATGGTATCAGAGCAAGTTTCTCGATCTACCACTCTCTAAACTCACTCTTTAGTCTACTTCTCTACCTTCTAGAAAACTATACTCTCTCTCTCGCCATGGAAACTGCAAAACCGATAGTTACTCCGGTGGTACTCAAAGGCGCCAACTACCTCTTGTGGAAAAGAACCACAAAGACTGCTCTTAGTGGCCGGGGACTCTGGATTCATGTGGAAACAAACCAACTCCCCAAGAAAGCCAACAAAGAGGACAGCAAAGAAGAAACAGAGGAAGACAAGGAGGCTGAACTCGAAAAGGAAATCAAATGGTTCCAAGAGGATCAGACC
>NW_010921928.1:5263-7023 GCF_000633955.1 Camelina sativa
ACTTTGGGAAGTTTCGGTCATTGTGGGCCGAACTAAAGATGCTCCGGCCAAGCACCATCGATCCGGCGATTCTGAACGAAAGGAAGGAGCAAGACAAAGTCTTTGGCTTGCTCCTTACCCTCAACCCTGCCTTCAACGACCTCATCAAACACATACTCCGTGGTGACAAGCTGCCTACTCTTGACGACGTATGTGCTCAGGTTCAAAAGGAACAAGGGTCTCTCGGTCTCTTTAGTGGGAAGGGCGAGCTGGTTACGGCTAACAAGGGGGTCTACAGGCCGGATGAGAGGAAGATGGTGGTGTGTGACCACTGTAAGAAGAAAGGTCACGTGAGGGACAAGTGTTGGATCCTTCACCCACATCTCAAGCCAACTAAGTTCAAAGCAAATCTGTCTCATGAAGGTACAAGCAGTCAAGCACCCGGAACGGTGAGCCAGGGGGACACAACGGCGATGGCTACGTCCTATGGAGACTATGTGAGAAAATCTGACTTGGAGGATCTCATTAAGTCCATCGCCGCACTAAAAGAATCTGGTACCACATTCTTTGCCACTAAACCTTCTAAAATGCTTGTCATTGACTCGGGGGCTTCTCACCATATGATTAGCAACCCGAGTCTACTAGACAATATAGAACCAGCTTTAGGTAATGTGGTTATTGCTAATGGTGATCGTATCCCTGTAAAAGGTGTTGGTAATTTAAAACTGCTTGAACATAACTCTAAAGCGTTTTACATGCCATCATTCACGNAAAGAACAAGCACCTTATGGAGGTGGCGCGGTCAATGATGTTCCATATGAATGTGCCAAAACGTTTTTGGGGAAATGCGGTCATGACAGCCTGCTATCTTATCAACCGAACGCCAACAAAAATCCTTAGCGACCTAACCCCTTTTGAAATTCTTACTAAAACTAAACCATCATTATACCATTTACGAGTATTTGGCTGTGTGGTTTTTGCCTTGATTCCAGGAGAGCAGAGGAGTAAACTAGATGCAAAGAGTACCAAAAGCATGTTTATTGGCTACTCAACCACACAAAAAGGCTACAAGTGCTATGATCCGGTCAACGGCCGCATGTACGTGTCTAGAGACGTCAAGTTTCTGGAAGATCAAGGCTACTATGAGACAAAAGACTGGAACAGCCTTAAGGACCTATCTCACTCCACCACTGACCGTGCGACCAACTTACGGTTCCTACTAGATCATCTTGGTGTTATGCAACAATCTTGTCCCGGGGCACAGTTACCGCCAGTAGCTCCAAATGAATCTACACAGCTGGCAGAGCCCCCAGAGGATCATGATACATCTCCACGTCCTGAGGAACAACTTCCTCAGCCGAGAGAGGACATATCCGAAGGAGTCGTTCCCACACCTCCTCCCGCCGAGCCTACACCTTCCACCGCCGAGCTGGTACGAGATGCTGCTACTACCGCCGAGCCAAGTCAGCCAGCATCATCCACACCTCTAATACCACTCAGTCGGAGCGAACGTGTCAAGTCTCATCCATCTACCTGGAAGAACAAGCGTGTGTATTACAATAATCAAGCGGTTGCCCATCCGATTCAGGCCGTTTGTTCGCTTGCCGTGTTGCCGCCTGATCATGCAACATTCCTAGGGTCTATTAACGCTAATTATATACCCCAGACATACGATGAGGCCAAAGATCATCAAGTGTGGCGAGATGCCGTATCCGATGAGACTGGTGCCATGGTTCGCAACCACACTTGGGATGAAGCCGACCTGCCTAGAGGCAAGAAGG
>NW_010921928.1:7806-9414 GCF_000633955.1 Camelina sativa
CCGCCTGATCATGCAGCATTCCTAGGGTCTATTGATGCTAATTATATACCCCAGACATACGATGAGGCCAAAGATCATCAAGTGTGGCGAGATGCCGTATCCGATGAGACTGGTGCCATGGTTCGCAACCACACTTGGGATGAAGCCGACCTGCCTAGAGGCAAGAAGGCTGTCAGTTCGCGATGGGTCTTTACCATCAAGTATTTAAGCACTGGTGAGATCGAACGGTACAAAGCTCACCTTGTGGCTCATGGCTTTACTCAGACATATGGGTCGGATTATACGGAAACCTTCGCCCCGGTCGCCAAGCTTCATACTGTTAGGGTGGTGCTCTCCGTTGCCACTAACCCATCTTGGGATCATTGGCAAATGGATGTCAAGAATGCATTTCTTCAGGGGGAGCTTCAAGAGGAGGTCTATATGCACCCTCCCCCAGGGCTAGAAGACATGGTTGCACCCGGCAAGGTTCTCCGACTTCCCAAGGCCATTTACGGTCTCAAGCAGTCTCCTCGAGCCTGGTATCACAAGTTGAGCTCTACGCTCAAAGATCAAGGCTTCAAACGTTGTGAACCAAACCACACCCTCTTCACTCGTCGTTCTCCCGGTGGTCTAGTCGTCGTCCTCATCTATGTTGATGATCTTATCATCACCGGTGATGATCAAGAGGGCGTTCAGGCCACCAAGGTTTTTCTTCACTCTGCGTTCGACATAAAAGACCTCGGCGAGCTTCGTTACTTCCTTGGTATAGAGATCTCTCGCTCGACGGGCGGCCTATTTCTCTCTCAAAGGAGGTACAAGCGAAAGGGGGAGAGCATTCGGGCCATGGAGGGACAACCGCAAGATCCAATGGATGAACCATATGAGGACGTTACAAGATACCGGCGACTTGTGGGGAAGCTCATATATCTCACGATCACGCGGCCTGACATTTGTTATGCAGTCAACCAGGCAAGTCAATACATGCAGGCTCCGACTAAGTATCACTGGAGCATTGTAGAGAGGATCCTCAGCTATCTTAAAGGAAGCCCGGGTCAAGGCATATGGATGGGCAGGAATTCAAACACGGAGATAGTGGGCTATTGTGATGCTGATTACGCTGGAGATACATTGGACAAGAAGTCAACTACCGGGTATTGTACATTTGTCAGTGGGAACTTGGTCACATGAAAGTCAAAGAAGCAGAAGGTGGTCTCATGCTCTAGTGCTGAAGCCGAGTATAGAGCAATGCGGAAGCTAACAAATGAACTGACCTGGTTGAAGGCACTCCTCAAGGACCTCGACATTGATTCAAAGAAACCAATCACCATCCACTGCGACAATGAGGCTGCGATTCACATTGCTACTAATTCAGTGTTTCATGAGAGAACCAAACACATTGAGGTTGACTGCCACAAGTTAGAGAGAAGATAGAAGAAGGGGTCATCCTACCGTGTCATACTCGGAGTCAAGACCAACTGGCAGACATTTTCACCAAAGCTGCAAGCTCCAAGGTTTGTGAACATATTCATAGCAGACTTGGACTTGTAGACATCACTCGCCCTTGATCACCTCACTTAATCCATGGACATCACACTCTTTTTCCCTTGACATAGTTTTGTCCCATGAGGT
>NW_010921928.1:10766-11718 GCF_000633955.1 Camelina sativa
TTTTATCCTAAAAGAGGCTTAAACCGAGAAAACATGCTAAAACTAGGAAAACATTGATTCGAATCAGTAAACAGCTTTGTTATTGTTTATAGGGTCAAAATATGTAACCATCCAAAGAATTTGACTAATTACAAGAGTTCGGGTTGAATTTGAATTGTTTAGAAAACACTTATACCCATTTTGTCCCGAAACAGGCTAAAACCGAGAAAACATTGATTCGAAGCAGTAACCAGCTTTGTTACTGTTTATAGGGTCAAAATATGTAGCAATCCAATACATTTGACTAATTATAAGAGTTTGGGTTGAATTTGGAATGCTTAGAGAACACTTATACCCATTTTGTCCCGAAACAGAGTAAAATTAAGAAAACATTGATTTGAGATAGTAAAAAGCTTTGTTAATGTTTATGGGTGAGAATGTGTGACAATCCAATTCATTTGACTAATTGTAAGAGTTCCTAATGAATTTGGAGTGTTTAGACATCACTTAAACCCATTTTATCCCAGAACAGGCTTAAACCGAGAAAACAGGCTAAAACAAGGAAAACATTGATTCGAATCAGTAAACAGCTTTGTTAATGTTTACAGTGTCAAAATATGTAAGAATCCAAAGCATTAGACTTATTAGAAGAGTTCGGGTTGAATTCGAATTGTTTAGACAACACTTATACCCATTTTGTCCAGAAAGAGGCTAAATCCAAGAAAACATTGATTCGAAGAAGTAAACATCTTTGTTACTGTTTCTAAGGTCAGAATGTGTGACAATCGAATGCATTTGACTAATTGTAAATGTTTGGGATGAATTTGGAGTGTTTAGACAACACTTAAACCTGTTTTATCCCAAAACAGGCTTCAACCGGGAAAACATTGATTCGAAGCAATAAACAGCTTTGTTACTGTTTCTAGGGTCAAAATATGTAACAATCCAATGAATTTGACTAATTATAAGAGTT
>NW_010921928.1:13615-14052 GCF_000633955.1 Camelina sativa
TGGTGAGATATGAATGGAATGATGGATGGGTGTTTCAATTCCCCTTATGCTATTGCAGTACAAGAGGTATCAATCCTAAATGAGTGTTTGTGAACAATTAAGATATGCATATGAATCTAAGTTAAGACAAATGTAAAGATTGTTTGTCACTAACAATCCTAGGAAGAAAATGTAAAATGCAGAAAATAAACTACAAGAACTAACAACTAGATGCAAATGAAACTGAATGATTGAAACAGTGATAAAGCAAGAACAGAAACAGAGACTACTACTAATGAACTAATGCAAGATAATTAATGAACTGAAAACTAAATGTATGCAACTGGAATGAAACAAGAATGAAACAAGACAAACACAAATCATAGACACGGAGTTCTGGGGATGAACTCTAGCAGCACTCGACCGAGTGTAGATCGAGTGGGTGGTCGAGCTAGACT
>NW_010921929.1:0-12365 GCF_000633955.1 Camelina sativa
AACAAAATATATTTTTATTGGCGGATAGAAACACAAGAAACAAGGGAAGCTTATTAATAGGATAACTAGATTCGGACCCGCACATACTTGCGGGGTTAATTTTAAAAACTAAATTTACTAACACATTTATAATTTATTACGTACATGCGGATTATGTTTGTAAACATATTTTTAATAAATGTTATTAACATTCATAATCCAAACTTTTTTTATATCAGTTTAGTATTTGATTTATTTTTAATTCGGTTCAGACAAAAAATGATCAAATTTGTTTTTGTTATCAGTAAAAACAATTAGATTAAAAAATAGTAACAGAAAGATGGTATGTCTAATTTAGGAGATAAAATCCATCATGTCCTGTATACACTACAAGAATATAGTGATATTGCAACATAATTTTTGCAATGATAGTATTCGTCAAAAAATTGTAACAAGTTTTGCCATATTTTTGCAATGATAATTGCACATCACAATTTTATTGCAAATTTATTACAAAATAGCAACAATAAATATTGTTGTGCTTTTTCGTTATAAATTAGCAACGTCTTTACGACATATAAATATATTTTACAAATTTGTAACAAGTATTCAACAATTATGAATTATGGCTAATTTGCAAGAAAATTATATTAAATTATGTAACAAAATACATGACATCTTTTGTCATTATATTTATGACATTTAATAACTCTTTTGCAACATATACATTCTATAAAACTTTCGTCAAAAGCTATAGCGAAAAGCTTTCTATGAGTGACTATGACATCTTTTTCTTAACATTAACTTTTGATGAATTCTCATTAGAAATTTTAAAATCAGAGTTTGTGGAAGATGAGATGAGTTATGAGGCTGTGAGTTGAGGACTAGTGGTCATGACTATTTGAGGCGCATAAACATAAAAAGAGAGCCCGAATGAGCATCTTCGGTTTTGGTTCTTTCTGCTATCAAAACCTATACTATATACGTATGTTGTGTTACTTAACATGTTTATGATTATACATTATAATACATAATTTTTTTTTCCGTAACTTAGTTCTATCACTGTCTTGTTTCATGTTCTCAATTATTTGTTTCTTAATTTATACTTTTTTTTACAATACATGTGTACGTTCTTAATTTTTCTAATAGCTTATAAAATAAATTGTTGTCGTAAAATATGGTTTCGTATTTGAGTAAATATTTGGCTACGTTTTTTTAGCCAGTGTTTGGAGATTAAAATATTTATATTTTTCATTTTACCACTTTTTAATATAATATGGATAACTACAAATTTTAATATTTACTTTAAATGAGAATAATCCTGTTTTTTATAATGAAAATAATCTTGTTAGTTTAAAGTATCTTTTTGGTCATATGTATATTGAGAAAAAACGTCCACCATTTGCTTTATTTTCAAGTCTTTTAGTTTTTAATAATAACTGATTGAATTAATCCACTATTATTCAGGATCGAAAGATACGATTTTATTTTCTTTTAGTTATATATAGTTTAACTTCTGTTCTCAACACAACCCGTTTGCAGCTCCTTCTCTAAGGTAAACACACTTTTTAATCGACTCATTTTTGTTATAGGATCTTATTAGCTATATAGTTTTTCTCGTTACGTTAACTGATATTAAATCTGTTTATCTAAATAGCTACGTTCTTTACTGAAAATGGATCAGTTTTGATTGGTCATCTACATTTACAGAAAGCATGAGGAAAACAGAAAGAAGGACAAAAAGCTTGAAGAGTTAGAGAAATTATTTGTAGATATTGTATCATCGTCTATTTTCTACTAGTGTAAACACACTTAATTGTTTTAGTTTTTCCTTCAAAGTTATTATTATATCTGAACTTATTTATTATTATGGTTCATTTTTTTCTACTAGTTTCTAATTCATTGTTAAAATATTTCAGTAATTGATTATTTAATAAAATAAGTTATTGTTTATTGTTTTATTATTAAATTTTAAATCTTATTATAAGAAAATATGAAAGAAAATTTTATATTTTAATGAGCCAAAAAAATGATGTGATTAAAATTAATGTTACAAAAAATGATGTAATTACACCACTAATTTGCTTCATAAATTTTGTTGCAATAATACAACACATATAGCAATAAATTTATTCATTGTATATCTGTAATAATATTTGCTATACTTTTTATGTGGCAATAATTTGTAACAAATGAAAGTTGCAAAGATACGTTACAATTATACAACAAATTTACTACAAAAATAATGTTGCATTAATACGATAACATAGCAAGGAGTCTATTTATTGCAAATTTTGCAATATATGTGCAACAAATACCAATTTGCAACGCTCATATAGCAACAATAGAAAATGTGTCTCAGTTTTATTGCATTTTCAAATTTGCAACAAAATATGGAGTTATTGCAACAAATTTTAGTGTAGCTATGACTCTATTTTCTTGTAGTGATATGTCTCATAACTATGGTTGATTTTTTTTTATCTATTATAGAACATAGTTTAATGTTTTTTCTTTTTCTTTTGAATATTTTTTTGACATTTTTGTGTTAGATAAATTGAAAAATATGTTACATAATATATTGGAAGCATTAATTTATTTTAATTCTAACATGATCCTGGATTTTGATTTTTGAAATTTTTTAATCTCATCTTATTCCTTCTTCCATCCCGTTTCCGTCCCATTATTCTTTTCTCATTTCCTCAAAATCATGTTCCTACATATTTAGCACACAAACACGTAATAGTTTGATTCAAAACAAAATAAAGTATTTGATGAAGAAAAATAATTTCTTTGAAACATTCAGTTAATAGAATCACACATACATGCCGTGTCAGTTAACATTCTTTTATCTCTTGTTTTGTACATGCTTATGCTAGATAAGCTGAAGAAAAAAAAAACATATTTAAAATACTGTTGTTTTACTTTAGTTGTAACATGTTTTCGGATCCGCACATTTATGCATTGATAAAATGATAAGTTATAAGTAGTTTCAAACGTATGTATATCTTAATTCAGTATCCAAGATTTAAACATACTGTATATATGTAATACATATGTTTGAAATCATAATATAAAATCATAAATATTGTTTACAGATATCTCACAATATATAACCAAATTATATTTTTATACATATATACAATTTTGTATTTAATTGCTCGATTTTAATAGATACCGATTTAAATTATTTCTATAAACATTTAGATGATTTTGTATATTAGGTAACATCATAATTTCTTGTTTCCGGATATATCTCAAAATATAAAATCAAATTAAATAAGTTTACATATATACAATTTCGAAATTAATTGCCCAAATTAAACATATACATAAATATCAAAATTATTGTTTCCTTAAATTGTTTACGCAAAACTACTTACCTTTTTTGAATTTTATTGCAAATGCTTGTTTTGATTCTGTTTGGATACGGGAGTATGAAAAACAGCTCTGAACAGTTAATACATGATCCGAACAGAATTAATCCAGGACATATAGGATCCGTGCATTTTTATTATCAAATTTACTTTAATGTCCTTTTTGTATTGTATGCTTTTTAATTTATTCAGGGTCATTTTATGTCATATATTTCAGGATTCATTTTACCTTCTAAATAATGTTTCTCTTTTAATAGTATAGATTCTCATTATATAAGGGATCTTTTTATATCATCCCAAATCATAATTTTTAATAAAAAAGGAAAAAAAACAAACCAAACCCAAATACAATAGGAAACAAAAAGAAGAAGAAGATAAAACGCATTACAACACACATTATTTATTGTTTACTTGCTAGCATGCTTTTGATCATAAATAACGACCATATGTTTTCTATAGAAAAAAACATATGCCTTTAATCATTGTGTGAACAAGGGGTTGTCCTGGAAAGACAATGGGCCAACATCCTTCGCTTAAACCTTCGAGTGCTTCGCAGCAAGCACGTTTTAGATGGCTGAAGTCCCAGTGATGTATATCACCAATGGCATCGCTGCATCCCTGAGTCTTCTTGATTGAGTTGAAGCAGTCTATTGGATTTATAAATAACTCTGTTTCTGCATTCAAACACGATATACTGATTAGTGTAATCCAAAACATCGTCATTACAACAGTTGTAACCTTTTTGTTCAAACCTAGCATTTTGTTTTCTTAATTATGAAAGATCAGAATAAAAAATAAAGCAAAATTTATTTATTAATAGATGTTTGTGTTTGCAATGTTAGGATATGAGTGTTGATTTATATAGTAGAAATTTTTGGAAAGCTCAAAGACACTTTGGTTGGTAAAACACCAAACTTACCATTCATCCATCTTTAAGTGTCTCATTACTAATTACAAACATTATTACAAAGCATGCAAAAATTCATTTTCCAACCAAACTAAAGCAAGATATTATTATCATCATTATCATTTTTATTCGAGCAAGTGTTAGATAGCATATTATTTATATCCATCCAACATTTACAAGAATCTTTTTGTGAGGAAACTACAGAAACAGTATTATATATCAAGTGTTAATTGTACCAACCAAAATTCAAGTTAATTATGCATTTTGTTTTTCTTAATTTTCTAGTTCCTTGGCGTTCACATTTCGGCATGTTATTGCTTAATGAAGTTAGGCTTCTTAATCTTCATGCAATCATGCACCAATTTCGACTTAAAAAAATAACAAATTAAGATTTACNAAGTCCCAGTGATGTATATCACCAATGGCATCGCTGCATCCCTGAGTCTTCTTGATTGAGTTGAAGCAGTCTATTGGATTTATAAATAACTCTGTTTCTGCATTCAAACACGATATACTGATTAGTGTAATCCAAAACATCGTCATTACAACAGTTGTAACCTTTTTGTTCAAACCTAGCATTTTGTTTTCTTAATTATGAAAGATCAGAATAAAAAATAAAGAAAAATTTATTTATTAATAGATGTTTGTGTTTGCAATGTTAGGATATGAATGTTTGCAATGTTAGGATATGAGTGTTGATTTACATCTTCAACATTACAAACTACAAACAATATGTTTTGAAAAGGTGTTAAATAACCAAACCAATGCAAGTATTATCTCTATATTCTTTTTTACAGCCGTTGTGTATTCGTCTAACATTTACAATAATTATTCTAAAGAAAAAAATATATTAAATTTTGTGCTTCTCAAATTTTAAGTTATATACACACAGAATAAATAAATATGTCCCGTAATTTAACATGAAGTGTTGCTTTAGAGCATATGACCCAACCTTTGCAGAACTCTTTGATACCGCAACTCTACCCTCAACACTAAAGAACTATTAACAAAATGGTGATAAGTTTGCGTGTGTCTCAAGGCATAAATTTTTAATCAAAAAAAAAGAGAACCCTATAAATGAAAATAGCTTTTAAGACAAGGGAATAAAAGCTTGAGCAGTTCTAGCAACTTTGATGAAGACATCTTCGAGAGTTGTATCGGCAAGTCCCCAGGCAAAGACTGTGAAGTTGGATTTGGCCTTTTCAACAGAGCGAAACACCTCAGCAATCCGAACCTCTTGCTTTGGGAGCTCGAATTTCTGAGTACCAGCAAGGTGATATATCTTCTTTGCGTTGGGAGAGACAGATTTAACCAATCTCTCTACCTCTTCCTCATGTTCTGAAGATGTTGTCATCGTGAACACGTATGATCCACCATATCTGCTTTTCAGTTCCTTGGAGTTTCCTATGCATTGCAAGCCTCCATCTACGAAAATTCCCAATCTGTCGCATAGAAATTCGGCTTCTTCCATCGAGTGAGCTGGAAATTAATGTTGTCTTAATGTTAAAACTAAGTTTTTAGGAGGCATATATATACTCAATTAGATTCCACAAGTTAAGAAACTAATGTATGTATACTTGTGAGAATTATTGCTGTGTTTTGTTTTGCACGCTTGATCACATCCCATAAGTTCTTCCTCGAGGCTGGATCAAGTCCTGTGCTTGGCTCATCCATATAAACCACCTAGTTTAGAGAGACGACTGAGGGTTTGTAAGTATATAATAAACTTGAGCCATTGCTTGAAAAAAATCACACAACGTACTAACAAGAATTTACGTACCTTAGGGTTCCCGATAAGCGATATGGCCACGCTAAGCCTCCTTTTCATACCTCCGCTGTAATTACCAGCAGGTTTATCGCCAACTCCTCCATCGAAAAGGCTGACACTTTTGAGAGATTCATCCACAGCCTTGAAATGATCATATATATATCCATGAATTATCATTGTCTTCAAGAATAACAACACATAAGATATGATAAGACAAAATCAGCAAGGTGTTGAACATATATACGTGTGTCAGACTAGAGCCCTTTATATTTTTAAGTCGCCCGTAAAAGAGAAGATGTTCCCTTCCTGTTAGCGTCTCCCAAAGCAGGCTGAAACCAACATGAGTGCATAAAAAGCAAAGCTTGGTAATGAAAAACAAAATTCAAAATTTATCGAGAGGATGATGTACTCATGTTGTGGGCATACGCCCATGCTCGTGTAGACTTTATTCATATCTTTGCATATATCCAAACCCTGAACCAAGGCTGTTCCAGATGACGGTCTGAGGAGCCCGGTCATCTAGTGCAACAGAAGAAAATACAGTAGTAGACTACAAAACCTGTTACTCGGAAACGTTTGTTTAATTTGCAAAACTGAAAATACTGATGAAGACTAACCATACTGATGAACGAAGTTTTACCAGCGCCATTAGGTCCAAGCATGCCGAAGCATTCTCCTAAAGGCACGCTTAGATACAACCCTCTTACTGCCATTTTTGGCGGGTTACCATCTCTACC
Source organism: Camelina sativa (assembly GCF_000633955.1). Lineage (NCBI taxonomy): Eukaryota > Viridiplantae > Streptophyta > Magnoliopsida > Brassicales > Brassicaceae > Camelina > Camelina sativa. The sequence goes on from NW_010921929.1 coordinate 6,766, forward strand.
TGGATACACCTTTTTTAGGTCGTCACACAAGATCGCATGCCCTGTGCTACCTTCATTCCTTAATTTTTGGACCTTTTCCCTCTGATTATTTTTGTTTATATATTTATATATATATATATATATATATATATACAATTTTTCGTCAGAAGTGATTTGAAATCAAAGAAACATGGATAGACAAAAAAAAAAAAAAGACTTGACTTCTTCCATACCTCTTGAGTGACATCATGTTTTTCCATATCTATGAAGACTTTTTTAGAATCCAGCCTTTGCACAGTAGGCCTCCTTGGTAGGGAAGAAGGTTTCTTGAAAGGGTTCACCAAGAAAAAGAAAGGGGACTTTCCAGATGAGAAAACTTGGTCGATATAGAAGGCTACAATGAGAACAAGAAACCACTCTACTGACATGATATAGAAAATTTCACTCATTCCGCTATCGCTGATATCTTGCCACTTCATCCCAGTTCCACGGGAGGCAAATTGCGAGAACTCATACAACCCGCGGTATAGAGAAAATCCGGGATACAACTCCAAGCCAACAATATATTCCTCTGCAAATACATTGTAAGTAATAATAACCATGAGCATTTTTTTATTTTTTTTCTTAAAGCTAAGGTTACGTTGTTGACTTACCGGGGAATGATTCACTTTCAATCAGCTTTTGGAAAAGAAAGCTGCCTAAGAGCCCAGTTCCGTAGACCAGTATGTAAGCAACGACTACAATTAAGCCATACAAGAGAGAGAATCCATTCAAATTTCAACAATGGCATGTCTTAAGAGGAGATATTCATAAAAAAATGTGATGTTGAGTACCTGTTACAGTCTTAACCTTTTCGAATATCGAAGAAAATAGAAAGGCAATGGAGATTTGCAGATTTAAGTATATAAAATAGAAAACGAACTGAATGCTATAGCCATTGAGGCGGAAGAACCTGAGTCCTATAGCAGACCCGAAGCTCACCAAAGTAATAAGATACAACATAGATATGGTGAGAAAATAGGCATATGAAATCATCCAATATGGACCATCGCCTAGCCCGTGCATTTTCATTATAATTCTTAGACGCTCTTGTTTCTCATACACCAATGATGTCAAGATCACCTGCAAGATTTATTTGCATCTTGCTATTACATTCTATGGGATGATTTAATGTCACACACACACACACATATATATATATATATATATATATACTGTAAGAAAACTTACGGGAAACAAAAGAAGAACAACCCAAGTGAAGAAAAGTGGGCCAAGCATGGAGGCAATGTCTTGATTGTTTTTAGTTTCTTGTTTTGGAACTTCTTTGACAAACTCAAATAATATATTTGTCCCTAATCCTTTTAGAAATTTAAGATAAGCATTTGAAATCTGCAAGGAGAGAAATACGTAGTAGCACGAGATGAGAGAATATTTCTTGAGGGTACATGATCACCATATGGTGTTATTTTTTACCAGATTGATAGAGCGGGGAACTCGGAGCAGCTTTACTCTCAGATCATCAGTGTAGGTTGAGTTATACCATATGGTCACATTGAAGTTTTTCCTATCCGTGCTCATGAGATCGTATGCTAAGGCAACGAAAAAGGCACAGTCACACTCGGATGTTTAACATGGTAGGTATGTTTGTGTGTGCCTCATAAAATTAATTTCAAACCCCCATCCATATATAAGATAAAGTCATGAAATTAAAAGACATAATTTAACAAACCTGCAGCGACCTCATTTGTCATCCCCGCAGGGTTTCCCCTCCAGCTACCCTTGTAAATTTCATCATTGACCTCTATAGAGTTATTTCTCCAGAGACATAACCCTTGAACACACTTCACATCTGTGATAATATATAATCTATCAAAGTGAAGAAAAATGCATTTCTTACGTCAAGAGCCTTAGCCAAAATTATAGTACCTGCATGAAATTGTCCGATCGAGAGTGGCCATGTGGAGTTTGCACTGCACGAAGATTGGATACTGTAAATAGGGATATCATAACCAAACCCTGGGTCTTCATAATTGTCTTTGCCTGCTGAAACTGTTGAACCCTGAAAGCCATGGTGATCTCTCGAGTAAAAGAAGTGGTTACGTACGTTGAGAGATAATGAGAATCATGCAATTAATGCACTCAGAGATAGCGAGAGACATATATACCAAAACGTTATTGGCTAAAGTAGGCAAGAGGTTGGAGGAATTAACCACAAAAGAAGTGGCCGTGAAGATATTCGCGGATAAAGCTTTTCCAAGGGACAATTTATCACCAGTGACAAGTATCGTTACAGGACAAGATCCTGTTACTCTGCATGACTTGTCAGGGAGGTCTCTGTAGGAAAAGAAATCGGCCTTAACAGAACGGAGTTCATCTTGTGGAATCTGCAACATCGGAGGCAACAATGGAGGGTTCGGGATGGCACAATTGACACCAAGTAAACCAGCGTTGCTTCCACAATCAGACATATCAGAGATACTCTTCAATAAAGAATCAAGAACCTTTTGAATTGCCAGCAGAAGTAAGCAGAGGAAAAGTGGAACCAGGATGAGCCGAACATTCGTCCATATGTGTTTCCTCTGCCATTTCAGGGTTAGATCGCTCCTTGTTCAACACAAAACACTTTTATATCTAAGAAACTTGGGCAATATAAAAAAATACATACCTGGTAGGTTAAGTTCTTCCTAAGTAACGCATTGGCTTGCGTCCAAAAACTTGCCGGACTAGGATTCACCATTGATGAAGAAATTAACAAAATAATCTCACTTCGTGTTTTTTTTTTTTTTCTTGCCAATTGAATAATAGTTTCTTCTTTAAACTTTGATAAGGTTATTTTTAGTGTGAAAGAAATGTGGTCCCAAGAAGAAAAAAAATGTGGTCTCAGTTTTACACAATTTTCAAGCTACGGATGAAATTTAGTCAACCTAAAAAAAAAGTGGAAACAAAAGATGGATTGCTTTTTTTTTTCTTTCTTTTTTTTTTTTCTAATATTAGTATGTGCGATGTGGGAGGGGCACCTATTAGAAAATAAATTTGGTATTCCTAAGACAAAATTATTTCAAAAAGAAAGAAAGACATTGATAATGATTTTGCAAGAAGGCTTGCCGCTTCTCTACCAGCAGTTCACGGCGTTGTTTAGGAAGAATCTATTGCTTTCATGGCGAAACAAGAGAGCCATGTTTCTTCAAATATTCTCTTCCTTCTTCTTCATCCTTCTCATATTTGGTATAGAGGAAGCCATGAAGGCAAGCGAAGCATCCTCATCAGCGTACAAGAATGTCACTGATCCTACACTAATGGTTTTCCCGCCGATTCTTCCTTGTGAGGACAAGTTCTTTGTGGAGCTCCCTTGTTATGACTTCGTGTGGAGTGGGAACCAAAGTCGTCGCGTGAATGATATAGTCTCTGCAATTATGGCTAACAATCCAGGGAGACCAATTCCAACCAACAAGGTAACACGCATATTACGGTGCCTACTTTTTTTTTTTTTTAAGAGTATGCATGTGACTATTATACAAGTAAATAATGTGTTGGATTTGATATGTTCAGGTTCAATCGTTCAAGGAGCCAAACGAGGTAGATGCATGGCTTCTTTCACATCCGTTGCAAGTTCCAGGAGCTTTACATTTTGTGGAAAGGAATGCTACAGTAATCAGCTATGGTATTCAAACAAATTCGTCGGCGGAGAGAAAACGTGGTCAGACTGAAGATCCAACGTTTAAGTTCCTTGTTCCTCTTCAAGTCGCTGCAGAGCGTGAAATCGCAAGGTCCTTGATTGGAGGTATACCATTCTTGAATCTCTGAGTACTACCGATTAATTCTTTACCGGCCAACACTAGTTTTTTTTTTTTTCTTTTCAGATCCAAAGTTTAGTTGGGGTTTTGGATTTAAGGAATTTGCGCGTCCAGCTATCATAGGTGAAAGTGTCTCTACAATCTCAGTCATGGGACCAGTGTTCTTTCTTGCTTTCTCCATGTTTGGTTTTGTTCTCCAACTCGGTTCCCTTGTTACCGAGAAAGAGCTAAAACTTCGGCAGGCAATGACAATGATGGGTGTTTATGATTCTGCATACTGGTTGTCATGGCTCTTATGGGAAGGAATCCTTACCTTTGTCTCCTCACTTTTCTTGGTCCTCTTCGGAATGATGTTTCGTTTTGATTTTTTCTTGAACAACAGTTTTCTTGTTGTCTTCCTACTTTTTTTGCTTTTTCAGTTTAATATGGTACGTAAGAATTAACCTTCATGACATTCTAATAATTATCTTTCTAAGATGTTCCTGCATAGATCATGCATTTTTATGTTATCTTATTTATCATGTTGCTAGATTGGCCTTGCATTCGCGATATCATCTTTCATTAGGAAATCATCTTCAGCAACAACTGTCGGTTTCCTTGTGTTTCTGATTGGTTTTATAACACAGGTTTGCATGGTTTCTCTAGCTAAAATATATAGTTAAATTGGTTTGTCAAATTAAAATCTTAAAATTCTTTTACTTAGTTGCAATTCTGACTACAGATTGTATCAGCTACTGGATTCCCTTATTCCAGCGCATATGCAGTTTCTCGCCGGGTGATGTGGTCTCTTTTTCCACCCAACACCTTTTCTGCGGGCCTTAAGATTCTTCTTGATGCAACCTCAACTCCCACAACCCCTGGAATTAGTTGGAGTAAAAGAGCCGTATGTGAAGGGAACCAACCAACTTGTGTAATTTCTATTGTATGTGGTCACTCAAAATAATTTTTCACTATACTAGTATTTACGTTGTCTATTAACATTCTCAAACATCTTCTTTTTTTCTTTTTCTTTGGTAGAACATTGTATACCAGTGGCTTCTTGGGACATTCCTGTTCTGGTTCGGTCTGGCTATCTATTTTGACAATATAATTCCCAACGCGTCCGGTGTAAGAAAACCAATCTTCTACTTTTTCGCACCTGGTTATTGGACTGGCAAAGGAGGCAACAAAGTGGAAGGTAATTTCTCCTCCCTCCCCCGGGCACTTAAGAAAAATATATTATATTCTTTGTGTTGGGAAACATAAGTATAACAATGTTTCTACACTTTACAGAAGGTAGCATTTTTAGCTGTATTGGTTCAGTTCCACCTGCGGAGCATCATACGCCAGAGGACAAAGATGTGCTTGAAGAAGAGACAGAAGTTAAACAACAAGCAATGGATGGAATAGTTGATCCTAACATTGCAGTCCAGATACATGGTCTTGTGAAAACATATCCTGGAACAACAAAGCTTGGATGCTGCAAATGCACGAAAACTTCGCCTTTTCATGCTGTAAAGGTATTTCCTATAAAAAAAAAAATTGTTTCAGTCCATTGCAAAATTTAACATGGTAGTGCGTGTGTGTTCTATGCCAAGTTTATTGAACAAGTTCTAGTGTTCATTGTCCCTCGTTATATCCAACATGCAACAATGGGTAATTAATTCATTGAAATATGTTTTAGGGTTTGTGGTTGAATATTGCCAAAGATCAGTTGTTTTGTCTTCTTGGACCCAATGGCGCAGGGAAAACAACTTCTATTAGTTGTTTGACTGGCATTAACCCAGTTACTGGTGGTGATGGTAAGTATCTGTTAGACTTAAGCAAATTCTCGAAGCATTTTTAACC
>NW_010921929.1:13518-14019 GCF_000633955.1 Camelina sativa
TTTAACAGTTTGATATTCTTTGGGATGCTTTGTCTAGTGAAGAGCACCTCCACCTCTTTGCTAGCATCAAAGGGTTGCCGCAAGAATCGATCGAATCGGTACATCACCGAAAATAGTATAAGATTTACTTTTCTTTTTACGGCTGCGAAGATGTTTAATTAATGATTTTATTGAAGTTTCTGGTTTATATATAATATGCAAACTTATCGGTTTCTTTTGCTTAAAAATTTCACTTATGTTATATAGACTGCTGAGAAGTTACTGGCGGACGTAAAACTGACTGGATCGGCGAAGGTTAGAGCAGGAAGTTATAGTGGTGGAATGAAACGTCGACTCAGTGTTGCAGTAGCACTCATTGGTGATCCCAAGCTGGTCTTCTTAGATGAACCGGCATGTCGAGTTGACACATTCTTGTTAATTTATATTGTTACGTACATAAAATCAGTTTTATTATATTGGTTGTTTAATTTTACATGGATTGTAGACAACTGGAATGGACCC
>NW_010921930.1:0-350 GCF_000633955.1 Camelina sativa
AGTGTTGTCTAAACACTCCAAATTCATCCTGAACTCTTAGAATTAGTGAACTCTTTGTCAAACATTCTGACCCTAGAAACAGTGACAAAGCTGTTTACTGCTTTGAATCAATGTTTTCTCGGTTTAGCCTGTGTCCGGACAAAAAGGGTATAAGTGGTGTCTAAACACTCCAAATTCATCCCAAACTCTTAGAATTAGTCAAATGCATTGGTTTGTCAATCATTCTGACCCTAGAAACAGTAACAAAGCTGTGTACTGCTTTGAATCAATGTTTTCTCGGTTTAGCCTGTGTCCGGACAAAAAGGGTATAAGTGGTGTCTAAACACTCCAAATTCATCCCAAACTCTTAG
>NW_010921930.1:410-8776 GCF_000633955.1 Camelina sativa
AGAAGAGCGGAAGTGGTTAATGAGTGAGAGGTTGAGAACTAGGAGCAGCAAGGCTCTGATACCACGTAAGTTTAGAAGAAAAGAGAATGAGAAGATTGAGTGTGTAGAACAAGTAAATTTGTGTTAGTTGAGTGAGTAAACGAGAGAGAGAGAGAGTGTAAGAGAAACCAAAGTGTAGAAGAAGAAAGAAACTTTCTTACTTGATATGGATCCTAGATACAAACTAATTATAGGCTATACAAGTAGAATATTCTCTACAGATTCTATGCACAAGTTTCATGACTGAAAGTGACATGTCTCCTTAAACATACATGTGACTCTCATTTGACTTCTCTTTTCTTCCCACTTGTGTAATCTCGACAACGGCTAAATGGAGGAAGGTTCTAGTGGCTTTGTGACCGTTGGGGACTTCAGCTAGTGGACTGGACTCGCTAACCTTCTAACATGTACGGATGGCCCATCTTTCCTTGGTTGTACGGACGGCCCATCTTGCATTGGCCGTACGGACAGTGCTTGTACGGATGGTGTGGTGCGAATGGTGTGTGTGTGAGTTCTCATACTGTGTACTTCTTAGAATCAATGTTTTCTCTGGGTTTTAGCCTGTTTTCTTGGTTTAAGCTTGTTTTGGGATAAAACAGGTTTAACTGTTGTCTAAACACTCCAAATTCATCCCGAACTCATACAATTGGTCAAATGCATTGGATTATCACAGATTATAACCCTAGAAACAGTAGCAAAGCTGTTTACTGCTTCGAATCAATGTTTTCTTGGTTTTAGCCTGTTTCGAGACGAAATGGGTAAAAGTCGTGTCTAAACACTCCAAATTTAACCCGAACTCTTATGATTAGTCAAATGCATTGGATTGTTACATAGTTTGACCCTATAAAGAGTAACATAGCTGTTCACTGGTTCGAATCAATGTTTTCTCTGTTTTAGCCTGTTTCGGGACAAAATGGGTAAAAGTGTTCTCTAAACCCTCCAAATTCATCCCGAACTCATACAACTAGTCAAATTCATTGGATTGTCACATATTCTGACCCTAGAAACAGTAACAAAGCTGTTTACTGCTTCGAATCAATGTTTTCTCGGTTTTAGCCTGTTTTGGGACAAAATGGGTAAAAGTGGTGTCTAAACACTGCAAATTCAACTCGAGCTCTTATAATTAGTCAAATGCATTGGATTGCTACATATTTTGACCCTAGAAAGAGTAACATAGCTGTTTACTACTTCGAATCAATGTTTTCTCTCGGTTTTAGCCTGTTTTCTCGGTTTATGCCTATTTTAGGATATAACGGGTTTAAGTATTGTCTAAACACTCCAAATTCATCCCGAACTCTTACAATTAGTCAAATGCATTGGTTTGTCACACATTCTAACCCTAGAAACAGTAACAAATCTTTTTACTACTTTGAATCAATGTTTTCTCGGTTTTAGCCTGTTTCGGGACAAAATGGGTATAATTGGTGTCTAAACACTCCAAATTCAACCCAAACTCTTATAATTAGTCAAATGCATTGGATTGTTACATATTTTGACCCTAGAAAGAGTAACAAAGCTGTTTATTGCTTCGAATCAATGTTTTCTCTCGGTTTTAGCCTGTTTTCTCGGTTTATGCCTATTTTGGGATATAACGGCTTTTAGTATTGTCTAAACACTCCAAATTCATCCCGAACTCTTAGAATTAGTCAAATGCATTGGTTTGTCAAACATTCTGACCCTAGAAACAGTAACAAAGCTGTTTACTGCTTTGAATCAATGTTTTCTCGGTTTTAGCCTGTTTCGGGACAAAATGGGTAAAAGTGGTGTCTAAACACTCCAAATTCAACTCGAGCTCTTATAATTAGTCAAATGCATTGGATTGCTACATATTTTGACCCTAGAAAGAGTAACATAGCTGTTTACTACTTCGAATCAATGTTTTCTCTCGGTTTTAGCCTGTTTTCTCGGTTTATGCCTATTTTAGGATATAACGGGTTTAAGTATTGTCTAAACACTCCAAATTCATCCCGAACTCTTACAATTAGTCAAATGCATTGGTTTGTCACACATTCTAACCCTAGAAACAGTAACAAATCTTTTTACTACTTTGAATCAATGTTTTCTCGGTTTTAGCCTGTTTCGGGACAAAATGGGTATAATTGGTGTCTAAACACTCCAAATTCAACCCAAACTCTTATAATTAGTCAAATGCATTGGATTGTTACATATTTTGACCCTAGAAAGAGTAACAAAGCTGTTTATTGCTTCGAATCAATGTTTTCTCTCGGTTTTAGCCTGTTTTCTCGGTTTATGCCTATTTTGGGATATAACGGCTTTTAGTATTGTCTAAACACTCCAAATTCATCCCGAACTCTTAGAATTAGTCAAATGCATTGGTTTGTCAAACATTCTGACCCTAGAAACAGTAACAAAGCTGTTTACTGCTTCGAATCAATGTTTTCTTGGTTTTAGCCTGTTTCGGGACAAAATGGTTAAAAGTGGTGTCTAAACACTCCAAATTTAACCCGAACTCTTATAATTAGTCAAATGCATTGGATTGTTACATAGTTTGACCCTATAAAGAGTAACATAGCTGTTTACTATGAGAACTCACACACACATCATCCGTACCACACCGTCCGTACAAGCACTGTCCGTACGACCAATGCGAGATGGGCCGTCCGTACAACCAAGGCAAGATGGGCCGGCCGTACATGTTAGGGGGTTAGCGAGTCCAGTCCACAAGCTGAAGTCTCCAACGGTCACAAAACCACTAGAACCTTCCTCCATTTAGCCGTTGTCGAGATTACACAAGTGGGAAGCAAACAGAAGTCAAATAAGAGTCACATGTATGTTTAAGAAGACATGTCACTTTCAGTCATGTAACTTGTGCATAGAATCTGTAGAGAATATTCTACTTGTATAGCCTATAATTAGTTTGTATCTAGGATCCATATTTAGTAAGAAGTAAAAATTCTTCTTCTACACTTTATCTCTCAACTCTCTTCACTCGCATACACTCTCTCCCTTTCTCTTGTTCTACACACTTGATAGTTACACCTCCATACACTCAAACTTACATGGTATCAGAGCCAGTCCACTCCTAATTCTGAATCTCTCACCCACCTTATACTTCCGCTTCATCTCCCTTTCATTCTCTGTTCCGACTTGAAAGTCATCTCTCTTTAACCATTGGATAATAGCATTGACCAGCGGACAAAACTCCATGGAAGGCACCAAGACCTTGATTGTTCCAGTTACTCTCAAAGGAGAGAACTATTTGTTGTGGGCAAGAACCACAAAGACGGCTCTATGCGGCCGAGGGCTTTGGACCCATATCACATCAAGTGAAGCTCCAAAAGGAGAGCCAACCGAAGAAGGCAAAGCTGTAGCCGCAAGTGGTGAAGAAAAATGGTTTCAAGAAGACCAAAGTGTTCTAGCCATCATACAAAACTCTCTTGATGCTCCAATACTCGAGGCCTACTCGTATTGTGAAACGGCCAAGGATCTATGGGATACCTTGCAAAATGTTTTTGGTAACACTACCAACCTAAATCGAGTATTTGAGATCAAGAGGGCTATCAACAACCTAAGCCAAGAAGACATGGAGTTCACCAAACACTTTGGGAAGTTTCGGTCTCTTTGGGCAGAGCTTGAGATGCTTAGGCCGGCTACACTTGATCCGGCCATCTTGAACCAGTGGCGCGAGCAAGACATGGTGTTCGGCCTCCTTCTTACACTGAATCCATCCTACAACGACCTCATCAAACATATCTTGAGGTCAGACAAGCTCCCTAGCCTAGAGGACGTATGTAGCTAGATTCAAAAGGAGCATGGCTCCATGGGGCTGTTTGGTAACAAGGGGGAGCTTGTAACTGCTAACAAGGCTGAAGTGGCGACCGCAAACAAAGGCTACTATCGAGGTGAAGACAAGAATCCTCCAGTGTGCAACCACTGTAAGAAGCCAGGCCATTTCAAGAATCAGTGTTGGATTCTCCACCCACATCTTCGAGCCAACCGGTCGATGAATAACCGTGGCACACCAAGCGATCATGGAGTCGTCGAGTGCAGATCCAAATCATCAAGTCTCGGACGTGAACGGAACGGCCCTGGCTGCTAATACTGACCTTGTGAGGAAGTCTGACCTCGATGCACTCATCAAAGCACTCAAGGAGGCCTCCGGTAACTCCTTTCTTGCTTTAAAACCAAATAAACCCCTTATAGTTGATTCAGGTGCATCTCATCACATGATTAGTGATTCGAATTTGATTAGTGACATTAAACCTGCCTTAGGAAATGTGACTATAGCTAATGGTGAACAAATATCTGTTAAAGGCATAGGAAATTTGAAGTTGTTTGATAGAGAATCTAAAGCATTTTACATGCCTAGTTTTACTTCTAATCTCTTATCTGTTAAAAGGGCTACAACTGATTTAAATTGCTATGCAATATTCGGTCCTAATGAGGTTTATTTTCAGGATATTGAGACAAGTAAAGTGCTTGGTCAAGGCTCTACGCAAGATGATCTCTATTTGCTCAAAGACTTAAATTTACCTTCACCAAACTCTTCCTGTTTTAAGTCAATTTCTAGTAGTGTGAACAATGTTATTTGGCATGCTAGACTAGGACATCCTCATTCTAGAGCTCTTGAACTTATGTTTCCAAATATTTCCTTTAAAAATGATGAATGTGAGGCTTGTATTCTTGGTAAGCATTGCAAATCTGTTTTTCCCAAGTCATTGACTATTTATGATAATTGCTTTGATCTTGTTCATTCTGATGTTTGGACCTCTCCATGTTTATCTAGAGAAAATCAAAAATATTTTGTGACTTTTATTGATGAAAAATCAAAGTATACTTGGCTAACCTTGCTTCCCTCTAAAGATAGGGTTCTTGAAGCTTTTATTAATTTTCAAAATTATGTGACTAACCACTATAATGCCAAGATTAAAATTTTGAGATCAGATAATGGTGGAGAATATACAAGTCATATCTTCAAACAACATCTCAACAAACATGGGATAATTCATCAAACCAGCTGCCCTTATACCCCACAACAAAATGGTGTAGCCGAAAGGAAGAATCGACATCTCATGGAGGTGGCTCGGTCGATGATGTTTCATACTCATGTACCAAAACGTTTTTGGAGTGATGCTGTCCTAGCCGCCTGTTACCTCATTAATCGGACGCCTACAAAGATTTTGCAAGATGTCTCTCCATTTGAGGTATTAAACAAAGAGAAACCCACCTTTGATCATCTTAGAGTATTCGGTTGTCTTTGCTTTGTGTTAAGACCAAGCGAATTACGGGATAAGCTTGATGCCAAGAGTACAAAAGCAATGTTCATCGGCTACTCCGCAACACAAAAAGGCTACAAGTGTTATGATCCAACAGCAAGGCGAGTTCTAGTCTCCCGGGACGTGAAGTTTGTTGAAACTCAAGGCTTCTATGATGCAAGAAACTGGGAAGAACTTCAAGACTTGTCTACCTCGGCATCCGATAAGGCCAGAAACCTCCGGATCATTCTCGAACGGCTAGGTGTGGAAAACGATCGGGTCAACCAACAACCAGCTGAGCCAAACCCACCAAGAGAGCCTCATCTACCGACTGAGGCTGAACCAAACCGAACGTCTGACCCTCACCCGGGCTCCGATCCGATAGAAGCCACACACGCTGATGAAGAAACGTTGCACCATGTTGACGATGAGGTGCGAGATGAGGAAGAAAGCACACCAACTGAAACTGGAGCCACATGAAATGATCATGAGGAGATCATACCACTCAGACGTAGCCAACGCCTAAAATATGCCCCATCAAACTGGAAGAACACACGTGTGTACTACAACAATGTGGCAGTAGCACATCCCATTCAACCAGTGTGTACTCTTGCTCACTTCCCACCAGAACACCAAGCCTTCCTTGGCCAAATTGATAAGCATTGGATCCCACAAACATATGATGAGGCTAAGGAGCACAAGATATGGTGTGATGCGGTTCTTGCGGAGAAAGTGGCCATGGAGAAAAACCATACATGGGATGAAGCCGACTTACCCAAAGGGAAGAAGGCGGTCACCTCCCGATGGATCTTCACTATTAAATATAAAAATGATGGGGAGATTGAACGCCATAAGGCCCGCCTTGTTACACGTGGGTTTACACAAACGTATGGGGAGGACTATCTTGATACGTTTGCTCCGGTGGCCAAATTACACACAGTTCGAGTTGTCCTATCTTTGGCCACCAACTTGGATTGGGAGCTTTGGCAAATGGACGTTAAGAATACGTTCTTACAAGGTGAACTGGAAGATGAGGTTTACATGAGACCACCACCCGGCCTAGAAGACACCATTGGACCTGGAAAAGTCTTCAAGCTCAACAAGGCCATATATGGTTTAAAACAATCTCCAAGAGCATGGTACCACAAGCTAAGCACTACATTGCTTGGGAAAGGCTTTCACAAATCAGAAGCTGATCACACCCTCTTCACACTACCAAGTGATAAAGGTATTGTAGTCATTCTAGTATATGTTGATGATAGCATCATATCTGGAAGTGACAAGGTAGGAATTCAAGACACCAAAGATTTCCTTAAATCAGTATTTGATATTAAAGACCTTGGAAAACTTAAGTATTTCCTTGGGATAGAGGTATATAGGACTAATGAGGGATTATTCTTATCACAAAGAAAATATGCACTTGATCTCTGATGTTCATATATTTTACCTTGTTTTCCCTTAGTTTATTCACAACTTTTGCATCTTTTGCTATCCATTTAGGCCATTATTGTGTAGCTTTAGGACTAATCATGCATTAGAGTATAGTTGCATTGCATTTGCATCTTTTCATGCATAAACAGGTGATTTTGGAGCTTAAGGAGCATGGAAGCAATGCTGAGGAGAAGTGAAGCAATCCTGAGGAGAAAACAAGAGAGTTAAGGCTGTAGAATCAAGGTCCGGAGTCCAACTCGACCGCACCACTCGACCACCACTCGACCGTGTGCTGAGGAGGACTCGACCGAGTGGAGAATGCACGAGAGAAGCCAGCTCGACCAGCCACTCGACCGAGCACTGGTCGAGTTGACCGAGCCGTTGACTACTTTGACTTTTTGTATTTTTAGGGCTTCCACCTCACCTCCTATATAAGGCCCTTGTACCTGCAGCCACCAAAGAGTCCAGCTTTTTAGAGAGTCTAAAACCTAGTTTTTACCTTTTTTAAATTTTATTCCTTTTGCACTTTCTTTTATTTTAGATTTTGTACTTGTTTAAGAAAGAAAGACTAGATTCTTGTATTTTGTTTGTTTCATAACTTTCAAAATATTAAGATTTCGAGTTTTATTTCTTCATCAATATTGTAGATCTCTGTTTCATCTTTCTAATGATGCAAGTTTCAATATTTTCTGGGTTTTTGACATATTTCACCATGTGTTCTTGTGAGTAGTTTGCTTAGGACCTTGAGGATGGGTTAGGCTGGGTTGATCTTGTGGTTTGTTTGATTTGGTCAAGCTTGATTGTTGTAGATCTCTTCTAGGCTAGATGATCTTAATGCTGATCCTATATCTGAGAAGGTAGGGTTTGATTTCAAGCATCTTAGCATCACACCAATGTCTAAGGAGCATAGATAAGGCTAGATCTAGAGCTTACCATTAGGCTTGCTAAGAGATTAGAAGTCTTGTTTGGTTTGAGATGTATTGCTTAATGCCTGCTTGTGTAGATTCTTTTCTTTGTGAGAACAAGTCTAGAAATGCATAGGTTTGATTGTTTCTTGCCATGAGAGTGGATTAAACATGTCTTAGAATAGTATGTCTAGAGATCAGCTCAAAGTTTGCTTGAGATTTGTTGACCAAGTTAGATAACCACAATGATTAGCTCAGCCCATGAATCCCTCCTCAAGGCCTTCTTTGTTTATTGAAATCTTAGTCTAAATATCATTGCTTGCTTGTTGTTTGATTAGTTTTAGCATTGCTCTGTTTTTCTTGTGTTGCTCTGTTTTCACGTTTAAGTCTAGCTCGACCACGTACTCGACCTACACTCGGTCGAGTGCTGCTCGAGTTCATGCCCAGAACTTGTGTCTTTGATTTGTGATTGTCTTGTTTCATTCCTGTTTCATTTCCATTGCATTCACTTAGTTTTCTGTTCATTACTTGTATTGCATTAGTTCATAGCATAGTGTCTATTGTTAGTTTAGGCGGAATGAGATTGTTGGTTTAGATTAGTTTGGAGTAGAGAAAGAAATTGTTGAGAGAATTAGTGAACAAGAACAAAGAGAATAAAGAGAAGAGATTCAGTATTAGAATAGAATACATACAATGTCGGCTGTAGGCCTTAAATAGAAATAAAACTAGGGCTACTCTTATTACAAACTTGATAACGACATAGGGAGAGAGAAGG
>NW_010921930.1:10420-10741 GCF_000633955.1 Camelina sativa
CCCAAGATAAGAATGCTTCTTGATACAGCCTCTAATGGAAACTTCCTCAACAAGAATGTGGAAGAAGGATGGGAATTAGTTGAGAACCTTGCTCAATCTGATGGCAACTATAATGAGGATTATGATAGGACCATAAGGGGCTCCTCAACTGATCAAGAGGACAAGTATAAGAAGGATTTGAAGATGGTCAATGAGAAGCTTGACAAGATACTCCTCAGCCAGTCCAAGTCTATTCACTTCATTGGTGGAGAAGAAGCTCCAGTTCAAGAGGGGAAGCCTAAATTTGCTGAGTTGTGCTACATGCAAAACCAGGGAGGATTC
>NW_010921930.1:10801-11261 GCF_000633955.1 Camelina sativa
GGAGAAGGCCAAAGACCTTGTCTTGTTCCTTCCTTTCATTCAACACCTTCGGATCGAGTGTGCTTGGCCGCAACATGTCAAGTTCGGACCATAGTGCACGGAACTTACCAAGGTGTCTAGCGAACTCCAAATCTTCTTGATTTAGCTCACTAATGGCCTTCTTGACCTCAAAAACTCGAGTCAAGTTGGAGACATTACAATACACATTCTTGAGTGTGTCCCACAACTCCCTCGCCGTTTCGCAATATGAGTATGCTTCAAGGATTGGCGTGTCAAGAGAGTTCTGAAGGACAGAGAGGACAACTTGGTCTTCTTGAAACCACTTGGCCTTCCTCTCACTCTCTTCTTCTACTTCCACCTCGGAAGCACCTTCATCTTCTCCTTTGAGGTTTTGTTTTGAAGTATAGCCGGTTTCGACATGACTCCAAAGACCACGACCTCCAAGGGCAGTTCTTGTGGT
>NW_010921930.1:13871-13991 GCF_000633955.1 Camelina sativa
GAATTTGCCAATGCTATCAATCTTCGCAGTGGGAGAGTCTTACCAACACGGCTAGGAGCACAACCCAACTCTAAGGACAGTGGAATTCAAGAAGGGGAGGGTTTCCAACAGGAAGAAACT